>NC_051079.1:384946-519946 GCF_004664715.2 Peromyscus leucopus | reverse complement strand
CTTCAAATTTTTGATGATTTAAGGGCCCCATTTATATCAACCATCTTAACAAAAACATCTAAGAATATTCTGTGAGAAGGCTTCTTATCAGTTTTACCTTCTGACCCAGGGTGCTTTCCTGCTCATTTGTATTGAAAACAGTGACATTTTCCAGGTTGAACTGACTCTGTAAGTTAAGACCTATGAAAAAGAGATTTTTATGCAAATGCACTGTTACTTAAAATTTGCATAAGACTATGACTTGTGCCACATCAACAAAACATAAAATACCAAATACATAAATAAGAAAATGGTGAAGTCAGAAATAAACACCACACTTGATTTTCAAATACTTTTTAAGATTTATTTTGTAGTTGTTGTTCTTTTGAGACAGGGTCTTCACCACACATTCCTGACTGTCCTGGAACTTACTCACGTAGACCAGGCTGGCCCTAAATGCATAGAGATCTTCCTGCCTCTGTCTCTCAAATGCTGGGGGTTAAAGGCATGTGCCATCATGCCTGGCTACACTTTACTTCTTAAAGTGCCTCTAGAATACTCAAAATTCTATAGAAATTATAGTAACAAATAGTTTAACTATTTTTCTGATTTAGGTTCTTAATATATAGCTCACATTGGTGACTCTCCTGCCTCTCAGTCTCCTGAGTGCTAAAAATAGGCATGTGCTACTATACCAGGCTGAGTTAGTTCTTTTTATTCACAACATTCAAAACAAAGTCACAGATTATAGAGTATTTAGAATTTTGCCAAACTATTTCAGTCTGAGACAATATAATAAATGAGTAAAAATATTACAAAGATGAGTAGATTATTTAACTGTCAGCAATTCATTAAAAATAAGCAGGTCTATTAGTGTTGGCTTTACCTGTGTAATCTCATTTTTTTTCTGTTGCTGTTCATACAGGTGTACATGTACATGTAAGTTAGTATGTCCATATATCTTTCCTTGCTCTGCCTGCTGAGACGGTTTAGACATAAGTATATTGTAGGTCCAGATCTTGGCTTTAACTATCATTCTTAAATAAAAGGAACTAGGCTCTTTGGAAAAATGGGGGACTTTAAGGCTGGGAAAGGGAAAAATAGAGGAGCCTGGGTAATAATATATACCAAGAAAATCTGGAGGAGATCCCAGTAGCAGAAAAAGGAACAATGCAAACAAAAAAAGTAAAGAATAATCTATGACATTATAACCCAAGGAATAAAATACCCACAGTTCATTTGGAAAGAGGTAGCTAAACTAGAAACAAGCCTTTGAGAAGGATATGGAAGGATAACCATTAATAAATGTAGAAAAGATGAGAAAATCATCATGATGATTCAATAATATTCACATTAGGCGAGATCCACTGACATATTAGTAGGCAAAGATTAGGAAGAAAAGAAGTATCTGTATAGTCTTAAAATATCATCCTTCCTCATAAGCATTTTAGATCACAAAGGGAAAAACTAGCTCTGCTATATAGAGACAAATAGGAGATACTATCTTAATTAAGCAATGAGTGATAACACTGCCACTACAAGGCACGTCAACATCAATTTCAACATGATACTTTGAGAAGGAACATCAATTCCCTCTGCGTTCTTCAAAAGCCTAACTTCAATTCCCATCTGTCAAGTCACCAAAGAGAAGCAAAACTAAGGGACTATCATTGAAGAGACAAGGTAACATGAAAATTAAATGTAATGTGGATGTGGATTCTGGAATAGAAAAAGGTAGGAGTGATAAGTTGATGAAATTCAAATGTTGACAATGAGTGCTATGTCAGTATTGATTTCTTAGTGTTACAAACACTATTAATATTAATATTAGGAATGGTATTCAGATATCTATACTTCCTTTATAATTCCTGTCAGAAAGAGTCAGGTGTGATATTCTGTTGTTCTTTGAGTAGCTTTTTGGGCCAAAGGAAGGAGAAAAAAAATATAATAAATGGAAAAATCTCATATCAAGCCATGTTCAGGCAACAGTGAAAAAATATTGTATACTAATGCCAAATTTTCTGGATGATGAAGACAGTAAAAGGCTCTGAACTTGGCTAGATAAAAGGGACCCTCACTGGCAGCAGTCCCTTTTTAAGGCACCATATACAAGCAATGAAAACCCTCTCTTGAAGGGTGGTGATGGTGCACACCTTTAATCCCAGCACCCAGAAGGCAGAGGTAGGTGGATATCTGTGAGTTCAAGGACAACCTGGTCTATGAAGTGAGTTCTAGGACAGCTAGGGCTGTTACACATAGAAACTCTGTCTCAAAAAAAAAAAATCAACCAACCAACCAACCTACAAATAAACAAAAAAAGCCCTCTCTCAAGAAAGGTAGCCATTGTAGGACTCAAAACCATTCTTTTCAAACAAAACAAAACAAAAAAACAACAACAACAAAAACCCAAAACATAGAACAGCTATCAGACACACAGAGACAAGGTACTCTAAGCAAAATAACCACAACAGATAGCTGAAACAGATTCACAAAAGTATAAGGAACTGAAATGATCAGATATAAACAACAAGAAATGCTTACCATGTTTTAAAACTAAAGAAGAAACTTCAAAGTATCAACAGGGAGTAAAAAGCTCAAAAGTGAAAACACCTTCCAGAAATGAGAAGCCCATCAGACTACTCAGATGTAATGCAGGGACAGTTTACTATTCAGATAGGGAGGCAGGTAGGTAGCATAAAAGATGGAGGGTACAGTGAAGGAATAGATGATATTTAATTGGAGATGCAAAAGTAGAAAAAGAAGCATTTATAAAACGTGAAGGCATATAAAAATAATGAAGGAAATCACTAAAATCTTTAGAAAGTGGTAAAAGTCGCCGGGCGGTGGTGGCGCACGCCTTTAATCCCAGCACTCGGGAGGCAGAGGCAGGCGGATCTCTGTGAGTTCAAGGCCAGCCTGGTCTACAAAGCGAGTTCCAGGATAGCCAAGGCCACACAGAGAAACCCTGTCATGAAACCACCCCCCTGAAAAAAATGCTAGGTTGGTACTAGATAGATTTCATTTCATTTGTGGTGATCTTTATCTTCTAGTCTCTCATTCTTTGTTATTCTTTTTAAACTTTTATGTTAGTGTGTGTGTGTGTGTGTGTGTGTGTGTGTGTGTGTGTGTACATGCATGTGGAGATCAAAGAACAATTCGTGGGAGTCAGTTCTTTTAACATGTGGGCTCTAAGTATTGAGCCCAACCTAGCATTTTAAAACTGCCAAACTCTCACAAGAATTAAAGAGAAATAAACATTTTATGAAAATGATGTCATGAATGGGCTGGGCGGTGGTGGTGCACGCCTTTAATCCCAGCACTTGGGAGGCAGAGGCAGGCGGATCGAGGCCAGTCTGGGCTACCAAGTGAGTCCCAGGAAAGGCGCAAAGCTACACAGAGAAACCCTGTCTCGAAAAACCAAAAAAAAAAAAAAAAAGATGTCATGAATGACAATAGCTCTGTTTTTTTTTCTTTTTTTTGTGTGTGTGTGTGTGTTTGTGTGTGTATTTGTCAACGTGATGCAAGCTAAAGTCATGTGAGAAGAGGGAACCACAACTGAGAAAATGCCTCCATGAGGCTGACCTGCAGGCAAGCCTGTATGGCATTTCTCAATTAGTAATGAATGGGGGAGCAGCTGGGGGCCCAGCCCATGGTGGGTTGTGCCACTCAGTGCCACTCCAGTCCCAGAGTATGTAAAAAAGCAAACTGATAAGCCAGGAGTGGTGGCGCATGCCTTTAACCCCAGCACTCAGGAGGTAGAGGCAGGCGGCCTGGTCTACAGAGCGAGTTCCAGAACAGCCAGGCTACATAAAGAAACAAACAAAGCAAAAGTAACTTAATAGCAATTACTTAAACAAAAAATGGAAACAAAGAATAGGCCTATATTATGAAATGAAATATAGACAGGATAGTTCATACCTGCATATATTACTATGATTCAGTAGTACACTGTTAACAAACTTTGAACTTAAGATTACATATATCATAGCTAGGACTGGTATATTTACAAGAAAATAAAGCAATTGTGTATGCTTTCAATTTATTATGTTAAATTTTCTTATTAAGACAGATCTTACTCCAATAAAAACTGGAAGATTTCCTTGCAAAGAATTTAATGTATAAAAGCTTACCTGATTTCTCGGATAGAGGAAAAAGCCTGGCCAAAAAGAGTTGAATTCGTCCACAGAAGACTGTATTCTGAGATTTAGATAATCTTCTGAGGAGATCTAACAATTCAGAAATGAGTAACACAGAAGAGATCATTCTGTTTATTGCATTCACATCTTAAGTTTGAACTATTTGTTAAGTATTTTTCTAAAGCAAGGGTTCCCAAAGTGGAAGTAGAAATCATTATCACAGAAAGTACTATAAATTAAAAATAAAAGTTATGTGGACAAGATCAATGTAAGTGAATGATCAGTTTTAAAAAATAAGACTGCTAACTTAAAAACAAAGATCCTAGCCGGGTAGCCATGGCGCACACTTTTAATCCCAGCCCTCGGGAGGAAGAGCCAGGTGGATATCTGTGAGTTTGAGGCCAGCCTGGTCTACAGAGCGAGATCCAGGACAGACACCAAAACTACACAGAGAAAGCCTGTCTCGAAAAACCAAAACCAAACAAATAAACAAACAAAATCAAAACAAAAACAAACAACAACAACAACAAAACTCCAAAGATCCTAATCTACTTTTTAAGACATTTTCACTGGTATTTAATAAACCACCTATTTTTATGGTCACATTCACAGTTTTAATAGCAATAACTTAATACTGAATTACTTACCATTGCACATACGTAGTAAATAATTTTTGCCAGCAGAATAGAATGTATTCTGAAATTAAGACCAAAATTATTACAACATTTTGGAAGTTGTCCACTCCCTTCAATAAGACATAAAAGCACTTTCAATTTAAGAATAGAATGAACAGGATTCTATTTCACTATTTTCACTTATTTCAAAGCATTTTCAGTGAAATGTTTTTGGATATGCAAGACAGCATGGCACTGAATAACTTGTAAACATCTAGAAGTGAGTATGTTTGCTTTATCTTTAAAAATATGCTTTACATTTATTCATTTTATTTTTTATGTATGAATGTTTTGCCTGCATGTATATATGTGCACTACATGTGTGCCTGGTGTCTGTGGAGGCTGGAAGTGGGCATCAGATCCCTTTGAACTGGAGCTATGGATGACTGTAAGCTACCATGTGTGGGTGCCTGGAATTAAATACAGGTTCTCTGAAGGAACAACAAATGCTCTAAACTGCTAAGCCATCTCCTAGCCTTCTTGATTTGTTTGAGATAGGTTTTCTTTGTGTAGACCAGTCTAGCTCAGAGCATAGCTTCCCTGTCTACACCACATAAGTTTACGACTCTATGCCTGATTGAAAGTATGTACTTTCAAGTTATTTTTATTAATTAAGTCTTGCATTTCAAATTTTTCTCTACATCTGATTCTTATTTGGTTCTCCCAAGAAAATACAGTATATAATTCTTTCATAGGAAAAAATTTTTGGCAGCCACCAATATTAGAATTGTTAGCAAATAAACCCCAAACTAAACCATCTTCTGAATTCTATCTCTATATAGCATTAATAGGAGAGGAAACCAAGGCACTTACTGACTTCCAAGTAGCAACATTTTTTTCGACAAAAGTGAATATTGTGTCACACTGATCCAAAGGCAGGCAGTCCAAGACATCTCCCAACAGCACGAACGGTGTGGAGGCAGTGCAGACACCTGCAGTGAGGCACAAGCCAACGGAGTTTCTGACACTGTCAACCAGCCCAAAAGAACTCTGTGGACCAGTTACGTCACAAAGTAATGATAAAGTAAACGTTACCATGTGTTTCCAAAAACCAATGTCAGTAAGAAACAGAAATAAAGAGTCTTCCTTAAGAAAAGGCCATTTAGACTGGTTAAAGTTCTTTTATATCTCTACTCATTTTTCCTTCTGCTTAAGAGCATGGGTACTTAGTAACACTTTTTTTAAAAGTAGCCAACTGTATATAGTACGTGGAGAAAAAAAAAAATCTATGTAAATAAAGTAGGTCCAGAAAAGGGAAGCTACTTCCAGCTGTACTCAGCACTGATATGATCACATCTTGATTGTGATGTGAAGAATACTGCCTAGAACCAGGGTAAGCAAAAGGAAGCCAATTTCAAACCAATATAAGGTTGATTTGAACTTAACTGTTGAACAAGACCCAATAAACTTCATCACAAGGTTTGGTCTGACAAAGGCTGGACAACAACTCACTAGGGTCACTACAGCAGGAAGACAGGCTAGACTTAAAATCCTATGACACTTACACTGTGATCTTACACTCTGTGTACCCTAAAATTTTAAAAGACATATTTTTTGCCCCTAACAGTAGAATATGTTATGTTAACTCATTTAATATTTATAAAACCTGAAAAATGTTTAGGTTCTATTGCCAAAGATTCTGAGTCAGTAGAACTGAGGGCCTGAGAATCCCACTTAAAGATTAAAGTTGGCTGGTGACTCTAAAGGGCCGGTAGGTATGGGAACCAGTGGATGCAAGTGGTCATGTCAGAGGAGCAGCAGGTGGCAACTGACTTCAGGGGATCGGCCCACCAGGAAGCAAAGCTCTGATGGGTGAATCTTGGATAGGAAAGGGCTTTGGCCCCAGAATGTTTCTTGCTACTGCTGTGTTTTTACATGTCTGTCACTGCCATTTTTCTCTGGTATCTGGCATGGTGTGAATGGGTGTGGGGAGATCCCCACTGCCTTTAATGTAGTGTGATTATCTCATGAAAATATCCCATTCTACTGGGCATTTCTACCTGTGGAGTATTATGAAGATTATTTCCTCCTAAGCTGTACTGTTTAACTGAAGCAATGATTTTATACAGTAATAGTGTTACTATTTAAATAGGATTTTTAATAAATACAGTAAGAGATTATGATAGAGGTTAGCTTAGTGGGAAAACTAATATAGGTAAAAGCAAGATATGGTGTTACCACCACCCCTGATAAAGCAAGGGCTGCAGAGGACAGAAAATAAGAGCAAGGAACTGTCACTCAGCTATTTTCTCTTGAAGAGCCATATAGACTGTACCTTAGGTTAATAATTAAGAAAAAAAAAGCTGTGTCCCAGAAGCTAAATTAGCTTAAGTTCTTTTGTGGGGGGTGGGGAGTGGGGTGGGGGAGATTTTCAAGACAGGGTTTCTCTGTGTTCCCTGGCTGTCCTGGAACTCACTTTGTAGACCAGGCTGGCCTCGAACTCAGAGACCTGTCTGCCTCTGCCTTCCGAGTGCTGGCAGCTCAAGTTCTTTTACTCTTTATGTTGAGGGATGTGTTCATGAGTTTCAGTGTGCAACATAGCTGAAACAAAGTTTTTAGAATAACTTAAGGTTAGATTAAGATGTTTTTATTAATGGCTTTAATGTTTAAAAAAAAAAATCCTGGAAAACAATTTAAAGGCATACTTCAATAGCCGAGCCAGGGACCCGTTGAAGTCAGAGAACAAGAACAATGACAGCCTGGTTATTGCTGGCTGATGATGTACCTTTTTTCCTAAGATGGGTTGGTGATCAAGGATGATGATTAATTCCTTGTACCTATTTCTGCCCTCAGCTTCCTGATATAAAAAAAAAAAACGGTTGATGAGTGTGTATGCACCCTGAGGATTTAAAATAGAACTGACTATTTTTCATATATAAAAGTTTAGATTTGTGATTCTTTAAAGATTTTTTTTTATAGGATTCTCTTGAGATAAATAATAAAGTGATTGATCCTTTCTTTGTAACTACAAAATACAGCCTGCCAGCAAAAGAACTGGCTGAGAAAAATACCTTGTTTGCTTACATTCTGTTAATCTATAACAAGTTGCCTGGGTATGAATATATGTGGGTTCTTGGGACAACTTGTTTTTCACCTGTAATATGTAAAATGTTTAATCATGTAAGGGATAAGGAAGACATGCTTTTTTTTTTTTCACTTGTATTCATTGTAATCATTCCCTTAAAAATAGATTGTAACCACATTGTAATTTTTCTACTGCTTAAGATTTTGCTGGGGTATATAAGCAGTAACGGAAAAAAAATAACATTAGTTAGAAGGAAGGCATCAATATATCCAGAAAGGATGCATCAGGATAGAGACAAGAAAAGAAACAGAACTAAGAGAGACCCTAACAAGGGTGGCGTGGGAGGGGAAAAAATGGAAAGGAGAGAGAGAGAGAGAGACAGAGAGAGAGAGAGTTTGTGTGTGTGTGTGTGTGTGTTCCCTTTTTTGCTGGCCCCAGAGAGTTAAGTTTAGTCTCCCTTGCTGGCCCAAGAGAGTTAAGTTGTACTCCCTCACATAGAAAAGTCAAGTTGAGTGATCAGTCCGGACTCCATTGGATCTCCCTCAATCCCTGAGCTGCTAGAGGCTGGTCCTCACAGCAGCAATGGGTGATAGTGTTCCAGAACCTTCAATCTATATCCCAGCTTTTGTAACAAGCTTTTTATCTTAGCCTTGGTTATAAACATCCCTCTCCAGTTCCTAAATTCCAAGTTATGCTCATACTTTCATGTTTTCATTAACAGTATTTCTTTTTTTTCTGCCTAAATATTTCTCTTTATTTCATGGCAAATTTCAATGTCATCTTTTAAAACAGATAAATGATAGCTCAGCTAAAAAAAACCAAACCAAAACAAACCAACAAACACCCTGATATTTTTGAGCAGACCACCTTATCCATGCTTCCTAAACACACAGTTTATCAACTTACTGAATAATTTAGCATATCCCAATTAATCACCATGGTAGTATAGAGTGTAAGCTCATTTATTATCACATTTATTTTATTGTGTGTGCATATATGTGTGTGGGTGAGCATGTGTGGAGTTCAGAGGACAACTTGTAGGAGTTGGGTCTTCTCTTCCACCATGTGGACTGAACTCACATGTCAAGCTTTGGCAGTAAGTGCCTTTCTGTGCTGCATCATCTTGCCAGCCCATAGCCTTTAAAAAGCAGGATCTTTTTCCTTTAATATTTTAGCCATTAAATGTTTGACATTGAATACAAGTTCAATAAGTATCTGTCAAGTTGAATTAAATATATTTATGGACAATTTGAAACCATGAAACATAAAGTATCAATAATAATCTCTCTCAAAAATAAACTGCAGAAAACTGTATTTAAACCTTTATTTGCAGCTTAAGTTGACAAGTCCTCATTTTTCTCAATTAAAGTTCTAGGTACAGCCTTCTCAATTTGTAGTAAAACCATCAACAACCTTAAGTGAATAACAAGTTACTGAACTAAGTACACTGAACTGAGAGGACAGGGTGAGAAAACTGTTGGGGACTCATCTAAGTATCTGAATGAATGAACAGCTTACATCAAAGTTTAATAAGTACAATCAGAAACTAGGAAGTGAGATTTACAAAACAGCCCACTGTGGCACCGGGAGCCATTTTTACCTTGTGCGCGCCAGGTCTATAGAGAAAAATATCAGGATAATATATGATATGAGTGATACTTAACTGATTAAAAGGTCATTTCACATGTATTATTTGAATTAATCAAATGAAATTTGAACCAACACGGTTAAATAATGCTGAATTAATTCTGAAAATATTGAACAAGCTACTATCATGTGTCAGGCACTATGTGTCTACTGTGTTTAAAGTCTCTTAAACCATCTGTTTGGAGCCCGGGGCCTATTCAGGGACACTTTGCTCAGCCTGGGTGAAGGGAGGAGGGGACTGAACCTGCCTCGACTGAATCTACCAGGCTGAGCTGAATCCCCAGGGGAGTCCTTGCCTTGGAGGAGATGGGAATGGGGGGGGGTTGGGGGGAGGGGGGTGGGAGGAGGGAGGACAGGGGAATCCGTGGCTGATATGTAAAATTAAATTAAATTATATAAAAAAGTCTCTTAAACCAGTCCTGTATTTCTGATATATTTTTTACAAAAGATTTATTTTATGTATATGTGTGTATGCCTTAGTGTATGTGTGTGCACCCTATGTGTGCAGGTTCTTGCAGATGCCAGAAGAGGATTTCATATCTTCCAGAGTGGGAGTTACAGGTGGTTATGAGCTGCCTGACATGGGTGCTGGAGACTGAATCTGGGTCCTCTGGAAAACAGCAAGTGCTCTCAATTACTAAGCCATCTCTCCAGCCCCTGCATGTTTTTTGATTATTTTATTTGAGACAGGGTCTCACTATAAAGCTCTGGCTGGCTTGGAATTCTGAGATCTGTTGGGCTCCGCCTCCCAAGTGCTGGTATTAAAGGTATGTACCACCATGCTCAGCAAGATTTATTTCATTTTTATTTTATGTGTTTTGCTGGAACGTATGTATACTGCTAAGGCCAGAAAATGGCGTTGGATCCCCTAAACTGGAGTTACAGTTGTAAGATCCATGTTGGTGCTGAGAACTGAACGTAGGTCCTTTTGCAAGAGCAGCAAGTACTCGTCAGCCCATGAGCCCTCTCTGCAGTGCCCTACGGCTGCATTTTTAATAGTTCCCTGCCTGGCTGTTTTGTGTCTGCCCCAATCCAATTACTCTTCTAAAGCTGTCTGTTAGCACGGAACATAACAGCCTTTAAACTAACCCATATAGCTTGCTTCTTTTGCCATTCTTTTTTTTTTTTTTTTTTTTTGGTTTTTCGAGACAGGGTTTCTCTGTGTAGCTTTGCGCCTTTCCTGGAGCTCACTTGGTAGCCCAGGCTGGCCTCGAACTCACAGAGATCCGCCTGGCTCTGCCTCCCGAGTGCTGGGATTAAAGGCGTGCGCCACCAACGCCCGGCTTGCCATTCTTATTTCATACAATTTTCTAGCTATGCTGAATGTGGCCTTTGTATAACTATTTCCTTCTCTATTTCTGGCAAACTTAATTCCTCATGTCCTACTTATAGGCTGGAGCTTCCTTCTTTTTTCATTTTGTTTTAATTTTAGGGGACTGGGGTCTTGCCCTGTCTCAAATTTCTGATTGTCCTGATTCAGGACAATCTGCCTTATAAACAGAGAATTATAGGTATGTGTCACAAATCTCAACCCATCTTCCTTTTAAAATCTCTCCTGCTTTCTTTAAATTTTTAATTTAGAGTCACTTTCACTTTATTATATTCAACACACTTTAACCACAGCACTTACAGCACAGTAAGACAGTCACACATTTCTTTCTTCCATTACCCACTTGATCCTTGATTTAGGTGCCACTGAATCTCTAAATTTTAACTTCGAACTAGACATATAATAGATGTTCAGTAAGTATTTACATGTGATTAAAACACTCAGAAAACAAAGCAATTGCAAATGTGCATGACATAACAAAGACAAGAAGTAAGTATGAACTGAATTGAAATGAGTAGGAACAAATCCTTAGCAAAGGTAGGAGTCAATGAACAAGGAGCTGGGAATGTAGGTCAGTGGTGTAACAGCCTGCATGAAGCCCTCCGTTTGGTCTCTAGCACCACACATAATGAACAAAAGCAGACAGGGTAGAGGTATGCAAGAGGCTTTAAGTCAAACAGGTCATCACCAGGGCGACTTTAAAAACAAACAGAACAGTACTTACTCTCAGTCACTCCCCCAATAGCAAGAGAGATGATAGCTAAGACGTTCTCACACGCCGAGTGATTTATCTACCAACAGAGAAACAATCTTATTTAGGAGTAAGAATTCAGACTAATTTGTTTACAATAAAGACAAGTTCTCTGAATTTAAGCAGTCATACAGGAATAAAATTATCTTATATAAAGTTATTTTCTAAGATGAAAAAATATGAACAGACTAATATACAGACTATAGATTTATGTCAAGCAGTAAAGAGTGATTCAATCAAAATCCAACAGTCTTGAAAAAATGGTAACTTCTATATGACTAAGACTTATTGGGTACAGAAGTACCAAGGCTGTGACTCAAATCAACAGAACAGACAAACATAGGACGTGGACTTAGTCCATAGGCTGAGGATCTTCTGCAGGGAGGTAGCGTTAGGTGCTAAAAAGTCACAACAGTGAGTGTCACTGAGTGATCACTGTGTTGTGTTACACAACACTAACAGAATGGTATTACTCTTTTTAGAAATGAATCTGAAGCTCTGAAAGGAAAGGGACTGTCTCAGCACCTCACAACACAAAAGTGATTAAATCTAAAAAAAAGGAATCAATTAGTCTGACCCAGAATTATCTGAGAAAAAAAGGGGGACACTACATTATGGCCATCAGAAGAGACTCTACCACTATGGGAGAGTTCTGCTTGACCAAAAATAAACTGTTTTTCTTTTGTTCAGGAACCCTGCTATAGGCAATATTTAGATTTTTTGTGGTTAGATTAAATTTCTCTACCAGGGCCAAACAAGCCTTGGTTTTTAATGTATGCTTATGTTTGAGGAAGATCCCACAAGAAAATGAGGACATGGAATCCTAGCTCTATGCTTAACATACCTGCACTAGACTACTTATGCCATTTACAGTGTGTCACTATTTACACAGCAAAAGTGAGTATCTACTTTTAAAACTACATTTTAAAAAGTGTATTTTATGTACCTGTGTGTGCTCTGTATGCGTATGGAGGTCAGAGGACAACTTGTAGGAGTCCTCTCCTTCCAACATCTAGGTTCTAGAGATCAAAGTCAGGCTATTAAGCTCTGTAGCAGGTGCCTTGAACCTGTTGAGCTAACCTTCCTGGGTCAGTCTTTACTTCTTGTTCTTTAAGACTGCATGTCAAAACTTTTCTTATCATCAGAACCTTAAACTGTACCTGAGCTATCAAGAGCCTTAATCAGGACAAACTCCTATTCTGACTGTTAACCTAGCTTCAAAAAGGCAGAATGCTCATGCTCAGAAAGAAGATGTCATGTTTAAATACCCATTCTAATAATAAAACAATTTTCTAATAACATGGCTTATTAACTGGCCAGCAAATTTTAACAACAAATAAAGAGGAAAAAATACTTACAATTTCTTCTTCCAGAACACCTCTGAAAGCCTGGTCAAGGGTACATTTTTTTTCATTTTCACTATTAAAAACAACAACAACAAAAAAACCCTTCATTTCACAAATAGTTCACTGTAAATATAAACATTTAGGAAGTCCTTTTTCATGGACAATGATGCTTTACCTGCCAGGTAATTGACTGAAGGCATTCAACAATGGCTTGATATTTCTGTTATTCAAGGCCTCTCTGGTTGATTTCTACAAAAATAAAAATGACAAATAAGTAGAAAGTTTTTGTTTGTTGTTTATGAAAACTTACCATTCATCAATTATATGTGTAACTTAAAAACATGTTTTTAACTGGGAAACATTTGCTGCCAGTCATTTTTAGTAATCTTTATTTCTAATGCCACTTAATGATCCCAATCCTTGTTGCTTTAAATCTGGCAAGAACTCCTAGATAGACATTGGAATCACAGGTTTCCCTTTCTTATGTATTATTACATCCATGCAAGTTTCCTGCTTAAAAAAAGGTATGGTACAGCATCCTGTAACCAGCACTGGGGAAGCAGATGCCAGTGAATCAACAGTTTAATGTCAACCTGTATCCTCTGAGTTCTAGTCGAGCCTGGGTTGCATAAAAATCCCTGTCTAAACAACAAACCAAACCCCAAATCTTTACATGGTTCTTTAATTGCATGTTTTGGTTTTGAAATTTTGTAGCTCCCTTAAGAACCTCTGGTGACATTACTCTACAGTTATCAGCCTTCTCTCCCACTCTCTATAAACACACACTGAAGTGAGGCAGTGTTTAAAAGTCATTTCCTATGAGCCTCATTTCAGCATGCTCACACACTCATGCTGTTCTCCAACTGTGCATTCCAAGTCTATACATTTCAGACTCAGCTCAATGCCTACCTCTTCTGGGCATTTTGTTCATCCAGCACAGTACCAGGAAAATCTAAGCAATGAGTAAATAAATGATTGTCTTAAACTCATCATTTATTATAACTTTATAGAGGACAAAAATATTGCAGTCATTGCAAAGCCATATTACACTACAAAGGCTTCTATCTGTACAATGTGTCCATTCCTGGCTCCATCACCATGTAAGTGGAGTCACTGAGGGACTTTTGCTTTTGTTTCTCCACCCTTACTATTATCAGTGGCAGTGGCATTGCATGGACACTTGTTAAAAATGCAGAATCTCTGGCCTCCACTTTAGGTTTAATAAGTATCTTCATTTCACGAGATATCCAGGTGACAACACCATACAGCAAAGCTTGAGAACCACTGCTCTAAGCGATCTACAATTAAACAGTGCAATAATTCAGTGGTAGAGTTCTTTGCTTGGCATGTTCTATTCCCAGGACTGAGAGAAAAGGGGGAAAATCTTCCTTTCAGGGATACTGTAACAGAAGAAAATGTTTCTAATGACGTGAGCAAGGCATAATCCCTCAAAAGCAAACACTGGGCAAAGCAGAAAACGACTTAAGATACTACTGATTATGAAGAATCTTTTTTCCTCTCACATAATTTTCCTTCTGGTATCATTAAAAACACCTAAACACCGTTAAATATCTAAGTTGAAACATGCATGAAAACTTAGTACAAATGGTAGAGATTATGGAACTAATAGTTTGTAAAAGTGTTCTTCGTGCAGTGGTGGCGCACGCTTTTAATCCCACCATTTGGGAGGCAGAGCCAGGCGGATCTCTGAGTTCAAGGCCAGCCTGGTCTACAGCGAGAGAGAGCGAGCAAGAGCGCGAGAAAGCCTGTCTCGAAAATCAACAAAACAAAACAAAAAGTGTTCTTCATACTTATATTGCTATGATGGGCAACAAGAAAAGGGTCAGAAAAACGAGAAGTCAGTCCATTCAATTTGGTTTTTCTGAGGGAGTTTCTAGGTCATGTACCAGAGACAAGAAAATTACCCATTTTCGTGTTATTCTAACACATAAACCATCAAAGTGTTTCCTAAAAGCTCAACTACCCTTCCCCAAACTGGCAAGAAAGGAACAGCTGCTAGTAACCCTTGCCGAGGTGATCAGTTTGTCTCTTCCCGTTTAGGAGCTCCCTATCCACCCCTGGATGAAATGAGCAAGGCTAAAGAGGCAAGAATTAGCTGCCAGATTAGACACCTGGTAGTGTAGGAGGCGGGGCGGGAACACTGACTTCAGGGCTCCTGGCCGAGACACCTGCTCCAAGCTAGCAGAGGAGCTGGTGCTGACGGAGCTAGTCTGCGGGTGAGCTCTCCACGCTTGCTCTCCACGCTCGCTCGCTCGCCCGCCCGCCCGCCCGCCCGCAGACGACCAGGACCAGCGGTTTCAGGACCGCCGGAGGAGCGGCAGAAGAGGACCCGCCGAGGTAGCTAAAGCGCCTTTCCCTGACCGTCAGTTCCGGAAGGGGCCAGAAGCGGACCAAGCAGCGTACATCCTCCGGTCTCTGGGAAATTTTCAGGGAGAGAAAGAGGAAGAGTAGCACCGGGTCGGAACCACGGCCTCCATTCCCCCGCAGCTCACCGTAAACCGCGTCCGCGCCTCGGGCAAACTAAAAAGCGCCGGCGTCGGAGACATCTTCTTGCTTGCGCGTGCACCAAGCGGCAGCGCCGGGTGATGACGTCAGGCTAGGAGCAACGAGACGGCCGGGCACGGCTAGAGCGGTCGGTGAGCGGAGGGGCTGGGCCGTGGGTGAGGAGCTCCGGTGCGGCTTGGCTCAGTGGCATGACGCATAGGCTGGGCTCGGGGCGACACTTGGGGTGGCGCGGCCTTGGGTGCCTCGCGCTGTCAGCTCTGCTCTGGGTGCAGACCAGGCTGGAGGCTTTCCCGGCGGGTAGTGCCGCTTCAGGGGCGGCGCCGGAAGGCAGTGCTCGCGGGAAGCTCTGGCAGTGGCTCGCCTGTGGAAGCCGTGGCACTGACGCCACTGACGCCGCCGTCCGCCGCGGGCTTCCTGGAAGTAGTGACAGGTTTTGGGTCTGTCTGACAGCCCGGTGGTCCGTGGATCCTGTAGCTCTGGGAAGCAAGAGTAAAACCCGTTTCACAGAACTGTTGTAATGAAGTGACTGGAAGGAAGTGTGAATTGTAGACTCATAAGTAGTTATTTTATTTTTACCATTATTTTGAAGAAGGGTCTCCCTATGCATCTCTTACTGTCCTGGAACTCTCTATGTAGACCAGGCTGGCCTTGAACTCAGTGACCCGCCTGTCTGCCTCCCAAGTACTGGAATACAGGGTTGGGCCACTATGTCTGTCTTACTTATTACTATTATTTTTTTCCTAGAACTAAATTTGCTGGCATATGTAAGACTATACTGAAAGAAGACCTATGAGGGATACAGGATCCATTGCTGCTTGGAAAATGAGTGGCACTGCATCCAGGTTGTGAGCATACCTTGCAAAACTGGTGGTCATTATCTCCTGTGTCTGTCTCTTTCCTGGAGGGGTTTGGTCAATGAGAAACTCAATGACAGTAAATCTCAATTATAGTTAAACTGCGGAATCATAAGTATCGACTCAAAGGCAGAATTTTCACAGCCAATAAGAATACAGGGAATTTAGGAAAATTTAACTGCAGGATCTTTCCCCTAAGTGGAAAT
The DNA here is from genome assembly GCF_004664715.2 of Peromyscus leucopus. Classification (NCBI taxonomy): domain Eukaryota; kingdom Metazoa; phylum Chordata; class Mammalia; order Rodentia; family Cricetidae; genus Peromyscus; species Peromyscus leucopus. The sequence goes on along the minus strand of NC_051079.1, from coordinate 503,472 downwards.
TGTGAACAATGATGATTACCTGTATGGTTGCAGCTTTTCTGTTTTAGCCAACAGGTCACTGAAGTTTGATTTTTAGAAAGGCAAAATTGGGAAATTATTATTTAGTTTGGAAATATACTTTATTGATTGATGATAGCTGATACAATAGTGTTATCATTTTGTTACAGGTGATTAGTAGCCATCTAGAAGACAAGACCTAAGTTGTGATACAAAAGTCAGAAGAGATGGAGCTTATTGACTTAACCATAAAAACCCAATTATATTTCCATTTGTTTATTCAGTAGACATTTCCTGAACTCTGTGTACATCCTTGGTTGAGTTAGTAAATTAGTTCCCAGCATCCATACTGTACAACCCAAAATGGCCTGACTCCTGCTCTAGGGGTATCTTGACACCTCTGGCCTCTGGGCACCCATGTATATATCACCCACAAAGAGATATGCATACAATTTAAAATAAATTTTAAAAAAAGACTGGTGCTTTTTCATTATGTATTCATGTTGTAAATGAAGGCCAGGATAGTTCAGCCCTCACAGCTGTGGCAGGGCTGGATAGCGCTAACCCTCATTTGCCAGCTTTGTCCTCCCCCTATCCCCCCCAGCTTTTTAAAAATCATGCAAATGAGTGGAGGTGTGTGAACAGAGCTGGTCTCTGAAAGTTTTATTCTGGGAATTAGGACTGAGGTTGTAACAGTGATAAGAACATTTACCAAGCATGTTCAAGGCCTCGGCTTCCTTCCCTAGCACCCCCTTCTCAGAACAAAAGAATAAAACTATTAGTCAGTCAGAGTTGTAAACAATAGTTACCCTGGTTAGAAGTTTAAGAAGTTACTAGAAGGTTATCAGAGGCTTGCAGCCAAATGAAAGGATGGGGTGGATCTTCAGAGAAGCCTTGTTAGAAGCAAGTACAAGTCTTTCTTAGACCCCTGCTAACACCACATTTCTGGTTTCCCTGCCCTGATTCTGCAGCCTTTGTGCCCTTGACACTACACCAGTGTTACAGATACCTTGGATAATCTTCAGATCTTCCTATTTTACATTTCTGTAGATTTGGGGTCATGGGTGGGAGTTTTTTACTAGCCACCGTCAGATCTTGGGCTCTGTGTTCTGGGAGCCTTTATACTCATTTCTTGCCTCCTTTTAGCTTATGTAGAGTCACATAGCTCCATTTCAGTATTTCTCTCCTTAGAAGAGGATTTTGATTGCAAACACCTAGCAGGATAATAATCTACTGGTCACATTTTACCTTGTCACTTGAAGTGCCATGATGAATATTGAACTAATACATCTTCCCTACTGCTTGAAGGATGCCCATCTACTGAAAAAAAAATGGGACCAATACATGAAACAGTTGAAAGATGGGCTGAGAAAATTAAAATGGGGGGAAAGCAGCATGTTAAATGAGAAGGAGAGATGAATTGCAGCAGTTTGAGCTCTGAATTATTTCATGTCTGATTACAGCTCTACCCATCCATCTAAGTTACATGAAGCAGTAAATCCTCTCCATAATAGCTTAATGCTATTAAGAGTAAGAATCATTAATTTGTTATCAGTCTGATCTAATTAATGCAAGAACTGAGAGGCAATTCATTTACAATTACATGGTTTATTACTTAATTTCCTTTTCATTTTTCAAACACAAAATGACTTTGGGCCACAGAAGTCCTGAATGGGGTCACCTGATGATCCAGTGTTCCTATGAGTCTAATGAAGTTTGTGGCTGTGGTAATTGTAGTTCTGGATGCACAGGAAAGTAGCATATATGACTTCTGGGGGAAGCATGTATTCCACAGCTGTGGATGTGAATATGAATCTTATCCATACCTTGACTGGTAAGTGATACAGTGAGATTCCTTCCCAGTGTTGTATTAGTAGTGGCTAAAAATTGGTCTGGGTTATCACCAAACTCTAAATTCTTCAGTCCAGGTGATTTATTTTGAAGAAATTCCAAGGAAGCAGGACAGTGGAACAGGGAAGAATGAAATAGGAGAAGCTAATGCATAAGGTATATTTTAGGGTTGGTCAACTGTTTTAGGCTTTTCTTATGTCTGTGACAAAAATACCTGACAAGAACAACATAAGGAAAGACATGGTCAGGATATCGGTCTGCTATGTGGCTGGCTCATGGAGGCAGAGGCTACAGCACAGCTTGCTGTCATTTTGGCAGATCAGGAAGCAGAGAGCACAATGCAAATGGGGCTGGGCCATAACCCTTAGTGGCCTACCCCCAGTGGCCTAAATCCAAAAGTTAGGTCCATGTCCTGAGGTTCCAAAATTTACCAGACCAGTGCTACCATTTGAGGACCAGGTATGCAAACACATGATCCTGCGGGGGACATTTGCATTCAAACCATAGCAGTCACTGGTATGGGTGACTGGAATTAAATTTTACTAGGACCTTTTGAGATGCTCTATATAATATGCCGTATACAGTGGAAAATTGGCAGCCCCTATAAGTTTAAATTATAAATTAGATAGGCACAGATGCGGCTCATATTGGTAGTGTTTGCTTAGCACTGGTGTGTGGTGATATATTATGTACCCTAATAAAGCTTGCCTTAAGGATCAGAGGACAGAGCCAGCCACCGATTAGACATAGAGGCCAGACAGTGGTGTCACACACCCTTAATCCTATCACTCTGGAGGCAGAGATCTGTCTGGATCTCTGTGAGTTTAAAGGCCACACTGGAAACAGAGTCAGGCAGTGGTGGCACACACCTTTAATCCCAGTACTGGGTAGCACTCATGCCTTAATCCCAGGAAGTGACATGGCATGGCAGAGAAAGGTATATAGGCATGAGGAGACAGGAACTAAGACAGTTCAACTTGAGATCCTTGTGGGTGAGGACTTAGAGGCTTTCAGTCTAAGGAAACAGGATTAGCTGAGGAGTTGGTGAAGTGAGATTGTCTATGGCTGCTCTGCTTCTCTGAGCTTTCAGTTTTCACCCCAATATCTGGCTCCAAGATTTTTTTTTATTATAAGACCATTTAAGAATCGAACAACAGTTCAAGCTAATCAACTGTCTCACTTATCAAGAGGGCCTGATCCAGTTGGGGGCTCCTCAGCTATTGGTTCACAGTTCATGTGTTTCCACTAGTTTGGCTATTTGTCCCTGTGCTTTTTCCAATCTTGGTCTCAACAATTCTCGCTCATACCATCCCTCCTCTTTCTCGCCAATTGGACTCTTGGAGCTCCACTTGGGGCCTGGCCATGGATCTTTGCATCCGCTTCCATCAGACATTGGATGAAATTTCTAGCATGACAGTTAGGGTGTTTGGCCATCCTATCAGCAGAGTAGGTCAGTACAACTGGGACCTGTCCTTAGTGCATGAGCTGGCTGTTTGGAACCTGGGGCCTATGCAGGGACACTTTGCTCATCCTGGGAGGAGGGGACTGGACCTGCCTGGACTGAATCTACCAGGTTGAGCTGAATCCCCAGGGGAGTCTTTGCCCTGGAGGAGATGGGACTGGGTGGGGTGGGCTGGGGAGAGGATGGGGGGGGGAGGACAGGGGAATCTGTGGCTGATATGTAAAATTAAATCAAATTATAAAATATAAAAAAAGAATCGAACAACACTGGTGAAGCCCTGAGTTTGATTGGCTATATAGTGAGATCTAGTCCCGCCTGAGCTACGTGCAACCCATTCTCAGAAGACAAACAAACTAAATAAAAATAAATTATGCTGATAGAAACAAAATCAGATGTCAGAACATGGATAGATCTAGCTCAATATTTATATGACTTGGGAAAGTTAGTATTTAAGAACATAATTCAATATTATGAAGTATGTGATGGTGTGAGCCTATAATTCCAGGTACTTAGTAAAATAAAGCAGGAAAGTTATAAGCTATCATAAACATAAAAAATCCAAACTGATATTCCTTTGTAGCCATTTCTATATTTTTTAGCTCAGTATTCCTTCATCACTTCATACAAGAATGGTTATGTACTGTATTTAATAAAACTAGGAAGGTTTGTGGCACATTTATGAGTCATCTACAGTTTCTGGTTTTGGTAGTGTTACTTGGTCCAACTACAGCCATTTGATAGCTCCTAGTATTATTGCCAGGAAAATGTTGTCTTCATGAGCCAAGAAGATGTATGTAGCAGTGCAGTCAGATCTCTGGAAAAAAAAGGGGAATATTAAAACAACCAAAAAATGTCACAAATGAAGAAACAAAGGGAACGTGAAACAGAAACTGAGTCTGCTGATGGATCTAAACTCATCTATATCAGAAATTACATTAAAAGTAAACCATGGGAATAATAAAATTAGTAGAATAAAAGTAAATGCAATATGTGGCTCTTGAGGTTACTCAACAAGTAAAATGACTGGCTGTGCAAGCCTGACAGCCCGAGTTCAATCCCCAGAACTCATGGTAGAAGGAGAGAACCAACTCAAAGTTTCCTTCAACCTCCTTGTGCACTGTGGCATGCCTGCACCTGCATATACCCACACCAGTAAAAATAAAAAGACAAAACAAATGCAATATACAATTGAGAGCTCAATTCTTTTTTTTCTTTTTCTTTCTTTGTTTCTTTTCATTTTTATTCAGGGGAAAGTGCGAACGCAGTCCCCCACTACCACAAATTATGCAGTCAAGTTTCTCGAGTTTGGGAAAATCACAGGGGTCAACTCACCCCAAGTGTAATGGATGAGCCTCGCCCTGGGAAAACCACCTGCTTGATCATGGTGTCTCCCCTGCCAGGTAAGTATGAGGGCTCAATTCTTGAGCAGAACGAGGATATGGAAAAACTGGTGACATCCAAATAAAGTCTGGGATTGAGTTAATATTAATATCCTAATGTTTACTCTTGGTTAAAAAATGCACTGTAAAGGTGTAACGTGAATCTTATAAGGTCTTATTAATAAAAAACCTGAGGCAGGTATTGGGGTGAATGCTGAAAGATCAGAGAAACAGAACAAACCACAGCCAACCTCACCTTACCAACTCCTTGGCCTCCAGAGCATGAATTCCTGTTTCCTCACACCTTATATACCTTTCTGTGTCCTGCCTTATTACTTCCTGGGATTAAAGATGCTTGTCCTACCCAAGCAAATATATGAGATCTCAAGTGCTGGTATTAAAGGTGTGTGCCACCACACCTGACTCTCTTCCCAGTGTGTCCTTGAACTCACAGAGATCCAGACGGATCTCTGTCTCCAGAGTGATAGGATTAAAGGCATGCGCCAACACTGTCTGACTTCTGTGTCTAATTTAGTAGCTGGCTCTGTCCTCTGATCCCCAGGTAAGCTTATTTGTTAGAGCACAAATATCACCACATAAAATTGTTAATAAAAATTAAGTGAAAGGCATTCAGGGTTTCTCTGAGGTGTTTTTTCATATTTTCTATAAACAATATTGTTCCAAAATAAAATGTTTTTTAAAAATGTAAATGGATTCCATGTCATAAAAATCATCTAGTATCAGTCTTGACTGAGAACATTCTATTTTTTAGAATATATCTGGGTGTGGCACACACCTTTAATCCCAGCATTCAGGAGACAGAGGCAGGCAGATCTCTGGAAGTTCAAGGCTAACCTGGTTTACATAGTGAGTTCCAGACCAACCAAAGCTACATCATAAAGAGACCATGTCTAGAAAGAAGGAAAAATAAAAGATAGTATACTTAAAAAATAATAACTGTCTACTTGGTCTTCTTGTGAGACTCCTAATAATGAGAGCAGGGGACTTATCTGATTCTGTTGCCTGCTTTGGGGACCTGTTCCTCCTTGATTGCCTCATCCAAAGTTAATTGAATAAGAGGTGTCTAGTCTCATTTCAACTTGATATACCAAGGCTAGCTGATACCCTTGGGAGACCCTGCCCATATCTGAAGAGAAACAGGGGAGTAGGAGTAGATGAGAGGAGGAGGGGAAGCGGGGAGAAGAACTGGGAGAAGAGGAAGGGGAAACTTTGGTTGGGATGTAAGAATAGAAAAGTAAGAACAAAAAATAAGAGTATAGTTAAAAAGGCAGAAAAATACTCACGCAAACATCAACCATGAGAAAACAATAATACCATATAAACATTCCCCATTACTTTATTCTTGATTGAGTACACTAGGTAGGTGATAAGGCTTTGTGGCAGCCCTAACTTGAACAGTTCTTGAAATGATTTTTCCTGGCAACTTTTTTTCATTTTATATGTCTGCCACTTTTTATTATGTCCATGTGTATGTGGGCACATGTGGAAGTTGGAGTGTGGCTCTGGCTGGACCTCTCCTTTTCATGTGGTTTCTGGGGATTGAATTCAGATGGTCAGGCTTGTGTGACATTCAGCTTTACCTGCTGAGCTTTCTCACTAGCCCACCTCTGACACATTTTGATTTTCTGCCATGGTGACCTGGTTTTTATAATTGTTTTTATAGATGGTAGATTTTTGATCCATAAATGAGTGCTATTGCTTCACCACCATATGCTCTTTAACACAACACTGTTGAAATTAGGCAAGTGATGACCTCTTAAATGTTCAAGTCAGTACAGAGTAGCATATCTCTCACTTCAAGGTTTAAAGGAAAAGCTAGGAATGCTTACGCTTAGTGAGGAAAGCATGCTAAAAGTTGAGATTGGCCCAGATGAGGCTGCTGTCCAGCTGGGCAAGCTCTGAATGCAAATGAAAAATTAGTGACCACACTAATGGTAAGAATATGAGACAGGCTTTTTTACCATCATTAGAGACAAATGAAGGGCCCATAAAGAATTTTGTAACAGTCATTAAATCCTAATCAGAGCATGGTCTTAACTCTTCAATCCTGTGAGCTCTGAGAGGGGTGAGGAAGAAGCTGGAGAGGAAGATTGATGTTAGCAGAGATTGGTTATTGAGGTTGAAGGAAAGAAGCTGGCTAGCTTTCATAAAAGTGAAAGGCGAACAGCAAATGCTTATACAGAGGCTGCAGCAAGTTCTCCAGGTGATTTGGCTAAGACAGTTGATAAAATGGCTACATTCCACAATAGATTGTCAGCGTGGGTGAAACTGCCTTATATTGGCAGAAGGTCTTATCTAGGGCTTTCCTAGCTAGAGATAAGGTAATTCTTGGCTGCAAAGGATAGGGAAACTTTCCTGTTAGGGGATAACATAGCTGATGCCTTCTAGTTGCTCATCTACTATTCTTGAAATATCCCAGAGTCCTTAGGGATTATACTAAATCTACTGTGTATATGCTCTATAAGTGGGCAAAGTCTGGATGACAGCAAACCTATTTATAATATGATTTATTGAACACACAAATATACTTGCCTATAAATGATATACCTTGTCAGTCAAGAGCTTTGATGGAGCTGTACAATGAAGTTGATATTTTCACCTGTTAACAGCAGCTGTTCTGTAGCCTATGGATCAAGAAACAATTTCAACTTTCAAGTCACATTATTAAAGTTGTACATTTTGGAAAGACCTAGTTACTGTACATGCTGATTCATCTGAGGTATCTTGGCAAAGAAAATTGAAAACATGGAAAGGATTCACATTTCTGCATGTCATTAAGAACACTTATAACTCATAGGGGAAATAATTTTCTTAATGTTATTGAACACAGAGAAAGAGCTGGTGCCCAATTAAAAGCTTCACCTCCCTGGGAACAGATGCAGACCCACAGTCAAACATTAGGCCAAGCGCAGGGAATCCTCATGGAGAGAGGGAAGAAGATTGTAGGAGCCAGAGATGTCAAGGACACTACAAGAAAACCCACAGAATCAACTACCTTGGGCTCATAGGAGCTCACAGAGACTGAACCAACAACCAGAGAGCCTGCATGGTACTCACTTAGGTCCTCTACATATATGTTAGAGTTGTGTAGCTTGGTCTTCTTGTAGGACTCCTAACAGTGGAAGCAGGGGCTGTCTGTGACTCTTCTACTGGCTTTTGGGAACCTATTCCTCATACTGGGTTGCCTTGCCCAGCCTTAATACAAGGTGAGGTGCTTAGTCTTACTGTAACTTGATATGCTACGTTTTGTTGATATTCATGGAAGACCTGCTCTTTTTTGAATAGAAATGGATGAGGAGGGGATGGAGGAGACAGAGGAGGGTGGGAGCAGAGACTTGGATGAGAGGAGGGAGGGGAAACTGTGGTCAGGAAGCAAAACAAACAAATAAATAATAAAAATCTTCATCTTCAGACTTACAATGTTAATGATGTTGGAAGATACTCTGTATGCTTCCAAAGGAGAAAAGTAACCATCCATATAACCTAGCAACAAACCCTGAAACCTGTAACAGTGACCTGTCTGAAAGATATACTGGTACAATAGTAGCACGAGTGTTATGAGAGTAACCAATTGCTTTTTGGTTGGTTTTAAGGCCGGTTCCATAAGATAACATCCACACCTGATACTGTTCAAGTGGCCAAGAACATGAGACTAGATAGGCAGGTCATGGTCCTAGCAAAAACCTACCGTCTATTGCTGTGAAAATATACTGTAATGACAGCAAAAATTTCATAAAAAAATTTCATTGGGATGGTTTACAGTTCAGACGTTTGGTCCATAATCATAATGGTGCAACATGATGGTGTACAGACAGACATGGTGTTCGAGAAGTAGCCAAGTGTCCTACATCTTGGCTTGCAGGTAATGGGAAGTTGTCTGAGACACTGGGTGTGGCTTGAGCATATATGATACCTCAAAGCCCGCCTCCACAGTGACACACTTTCCCCAACAAAGCCATGCCTACTCCAACAAGGCCACTCCTTCTAAAGATCATTTTCTTTCAAACTACCACACCTACTAATATTATTCTTCCAAAGGAACATAGCAATAAAATGACTATAATATAAATGCTATACCCATAGAACAGTGCTTCACTCAACCTTCATCAAAGAAGCTTCTTGTAGTAGATGGGAATTAACACAGAGACCCACAACTGGACAGTGTGCAGAGAGTGAGACTTTGGATCATTGATTCCTAAACGGGATGTCTTCATAACCCTCCCACCAGTACCACCACTACCACACACACACACACACACACACACACACACACACACACACACACACACACACTCTTCAAAGCTCAGGGAGCTATGTGACATAAGAGGCAGAAAAAATGTAAGAGTCAAAAGTGGTGTGTGACTCCAAGGAAAATATGAATACATTTGAACCCACAGAGACTGTGACAGCAGGCAAAAGACCACCACAGATTCAAACCAGATAAAACCCAGTACTGAGAAAGGGAAGTAGAGGCAAAGTCCCACACCTAACCAAGAAGCTATTTGCAATTCATACCTGCTGGGAAATGGAAAATCAGTTTTCTCCCATGCACCACACTTCAGGGCAGCCTGTATCCCCCATGCTCAAGAGTAGTTGGCCAAAACAAAACAGACTCCATGTTTGTTTGTTTGTGGTCTTTTCATTTTGTTCTATTTTGGTAATTTTTATCTTTCTGGTTATTTATTTGTCTGTTCATTTGGTGTTTTGTCCTGTTTTTGTTTTGAGAGAGAATATGAAGTTGGGTGGGTAAGGAGGTGGAAAGAATATTAGAGGAGTTGGAGGAGTGCTGTGGGATGATCTGTATGTCAAATCTATTGCTCTGATTGGTCAATAAATAAAACACTGATTGGCCAGTGGCTAGGCAGGAAGTATAGGTGGGACTAACAGAGAGGAGAAAAGAAAGAACAGGAAGGCAGAAGGAGTCACTGCCAGCCGCTGCCAGGACAAGCAGCATGTGAAGATGCCTGTAAGCCATGAGCCACGTGGCAAGGTATAGATTTATGGAAATGGATTAATTTAAGCTATAACAACAGTTAGCAAGAAGCCTGCCATGGCCATACAGTTTGTAAGCAATATAAGTCTCTGTGTTTACTTGGTTGGGTCTGAGTGGCTGTGGGACTGGCGAGTGACAAAGATTTGTCCTGACTGTGGGCAAGGCAGGAAAACTCTAGCTACAGAGGAGGGAAAACATGATTTTTATATTATACTTTATGAAAAATTTAAATAAAAATAAGTTACACTATGCAGAAAAAGTAGATTCTGGGGACTAGAGAGATGGATCAATGGTTAAGAGCACTGGCTGCTCTTACAGATGTCCAAGTTCAGTTCCCAGCACATACATGGTGATTCACAACTGTTTGTAACTCCAGAGTCAAGGGATCTGATGCCCTATTTTGGCAACCTCAGGCACTGCATTCATGTGGCACACACATACATACAGGCACACACATGCGCGCGCACACACAAATTATTTTTCTTTTTTGAAAAGAATAATCGAACCCTAGGATGAGAATTACTGCAATCATATGATAGTGTTTGAATGGACAATGACAAACAAGTTTTAATGAGAAAACTACAGATGAAAAATAGGAAGTTCTGAGGATTGCTGAGAAAAAGCATTTTTGTGGATAAGTAGTTTTTTCTATGTTAAAGTATCACTTAGCTTGGCCTTCTCCCCTGGAATGGTGTTTTCTTTGAAGTAACTTGTTCTTACTACTAGAGGGCAGCATTGGCATGGAAATACCTCCTTGGAAATATGTTAAAAATGCTGAGAAAAATAAGTGAGCACAAAACATGCACACACAGAAGTTTATATTTCAATACATCCCTACTTAGTGTGGATTCTGTGCTAATCATTTTTTTTTTTTTTTGAGACAGGGTTTCTCTGTGTAGCCCCAAATGTCCTGGAACTTGCTGTGTAGACCAGGCTGCCTCTGCCTCCCAAGTGCTGGGATTAAAGGCATGTGCTACTTGCTAATCTTTTTTAAAAAGATATTTATTTAATGTGCATTGGTGTTTTGACTGCATGCATATCTGTGTGAGGGTGTCGGATTCGCTGGAATTGGAGTTACAGACTGTTGTCAGCTGCCATGTGGGTGCTGGGAATTGAACTTGGGTCCTCTGGAAGAGCAGCAAGTGCTCTTAACTGCTGAACCATCTCTCCAGCCCCTCCACTTGCTAATCTTAACTACCTTGGTAAATACATTTACCACCCCTGGTTTGCTAATCTTGTTTTATTTTACATTTTAATTTTAAAAATAGGTTTAATTCATTTAATGTGGACATGTGTTTCTTTTTTCTTTCTTTTTGTTTATTAGTTTTTTGAGACAAGATTTCACTGTGTAACAGCCTTTGTAGCATGAATCTTAAAAGTTCTTATTAATGAAAATAAAACCCGGAGCCAGGTATTGGGGTGAATTCTGGAAGAAAAGAGAGGCAGAACAAACCATAGCCACCTCACCTTGCCAGTTCCTCAGCTGATCCTCTTTCCTCAGATTGGAAGCCTCATCCAGAATGAATCTCAGCTGAACTGCTACTCGAAAGCCTAAAAGCTTAACCAGCTCTAGTTTCTGGTCCTCACGCCTTAAAAACCTTTCTGCTTTCTGCCATCACTTCCTGGGATTAAAGGCATGAGTCACCATGCCTGGCTGTTTCCAGTGTGGCCTTGAACTCACAGAGATCCAGATAAATCTCTCTCTCTGGAATGCTAGGATTAAAGGCGTGTGCTACCACTGCCTAACCTCTATGTTTAATATTGTGGCTGTTCTGTTCTCTGACCCCAAATTAGTTTATTGGGGTGCACAATATTTTGGGGAACACACCACCACAAGCCTTGGCTGTCCTGGAACTAGCTTTGTAGACCAGGCTGGCCTCTAATTCACAGTGATCTACCTGCCTCTGCCTCTGCCTCCTGAGTGCTGGGATTAAAAGCATGTGCCACCACCACCTGGCAATGAATGTGTGTTTCTGAGTACATATATATGTAGTATGTGCATGAAGAAGCTAGAGGAGGTCAAAAGAGGTCTGAGATCCCCTGGAAGTGGAGTTACAGTGTATTGTGAGCTGTCATGTGGGTGCTGGAAATTGAACCCCAGTCCTCTGCAAGAGCAGTAAATGCTCAACCTCTGAGCCATCTCTTCAGCCACCACGCATGAAAATTTTAAATAAGTTGTACAGAATAGCATCTTGGGACAGTGAGGTAGCTCAGCTGATGAGGCACTTGCTGCCAGACCTGATGGCCTGAGTCCAATCCTTTTAACCCATATGGTGAAGGAATGAGCTGGCTGTTGCAAGTTCCTGATCTTCACATGCATGACATGCACATGTGTATTACATGCATGAGTACCAAGCTGCCTCCTGATCTTCACACGCATGACATGCACATGTGTATTACATGCATGAGTACCAAACTGCCTCCTGACCTTCACATGTATGACATGCACATGTGTATTGTATGCATGAGTACCAAGCTGCCTCCTGATCTTCACATGCATGACATGCACATGTGTATTACATGCATGAGTACACACTAATTATAATTTTAAATTTTTTTCTAAGAGAAAGTCACATCTTATAAAGAAAAGGAAGAAAGAAAATAGTTTCTGCAGTATTGTGCTAGAATACTTGATTAGTTTTGAGAAATCTGCAGCTTAGTGACAGGCATTTTGCTTTTGATACTGTTTTCTTTCAGGGAATTTCATTAATGGCTGTTTACATCAATTTTAAAAACAAGTAATACTCATCATTAGGGAAATTACTAAGTTCTGATTATTTAATGGGGTTTTCCAACTTTAATAGTTAATTACTTTCTTTAAGGAAAATTAAGTATCTTGCTTTCAGAAAGAGATTCTTGCTGCTAAGTACTGGTCAACTTTCACCACAAGAAACTTTCTTGACTGAACTCCAGATTCCACCCGGTTTGAAGGGGGAAAGTGGAAAATAATTTCCTGTTTTGAAGCTAGGACTAGACACATGCTAAGTTGTCAGGTTTGATAGCCACATATCACCAGTGGCAACTTAAGCTACAATTTTGATTCAGTGTCTTCCCCACAGTGTTTAGCATATGACATGATACTTGAGCATTTTCTATGATGAAAATAAGCTTAATACGTTTTCCAGCTGAAGTTCTTTCATTGGCTCCCAGTAGTTTTCAAGAGTTAAAGACACATCCGTGGCAAGAGTGTGTACTGCTCTTACAAAGGACTAGGATTCAATTCCCAACACCCATATATATATATATGGCTTACATCTGCCTGTGATTCCAGCTCCAGGGTGATCCAACACAAACACTTTTTTTTGAGATATGATCTATATACATAGTCCTGTCTATCCTCAAACTCACTATGTAGACCAAGCTAGCCTGGAACTCAAAGAGATCCACTCTCTATTTCCCAAGTGCTGGGATAAAAGGTGTGCATCACTCCCTCTTAAAAATAAGTTAACTCCAGAGCCAGGGACATACCCGTAGTCTCAGTGCATAGGAAGCTAAATCAGGATAATTGCAAGTTTGAGGGCAGCCTAGGTTACACAAAGAGTTCTAGGCCAGCCTGAGCTATTCAGTGAAACCCTATCTAAAAGAAGTTAAATGCAACTGACTCTGCATTCATAATTGTTTATAATCTGGACCTATATGGCCTTTCAGACTTAAATATTAATTAATTAATTCATATTAATACATTACTATATGCTCAACATACATCATATGCCATAATTATCTTCCATACTATAAATGCATGTATATTTAGACACACACACACACACACACATCTTTTTTCTTCTCATTCTAAAGAGCCAATTTAACATATTCACCACCAGATCCATTCCATGGTTTTCACATGGTTTTCCTTGTCCTAAATCAGTCATAAACCTGAGAAGTTTTCCTGCAGTGTGGGGCCGGGGAAGGGTATAGGCATGGAGCCAGGGAACTGAGGAACTAACTGCAATTACGGGAGGAACTATTGCTCTGTGCAATTCAGAAATGCATTTTTACATTTTTATTTATGTGTGTGTGTGTCTCTGTGTGGGAAAGTCAGAGGACAACTTGCAGGAGTTGCCTGTCTTTCCAACACGTGAGTCTCAGGGATGAAACAGATGATCAGGGTTGGCAACAAGTGCCTTTATCAATTGAGCCATCTTGTCTGCTCAGAAATGCATTTTTAGTTTGAGCCTCAGTGAAGAAGTAGTTCTTCTGCTCAAAGGGAACAAAATAAGCTTGTCCTTTAACTCCAGGATAGAGTCACTAGCAAAGAAGGTACAGATTGAGGTGGTAACCACTTATTAGGCAGTAACCTAAGTTAGAGGATATGGTGAGGAGTGGAAAACAGACAAAGACATTCTCTGTTGACAAGTCAGACAGGATGTTCTTAAAAACTGTGCTTGAACTTGAAGCCTTTGCAAACGTGCCTTGGAAAAAGGGGCAGCCATGCCTGGTCCAACTGCTGCAAGAAGACTGACTTCCTAGAATGGACAAAAGCAGACAAGTAGCATTCCTTTCTCAGTATTTCCTTTTTAAAATGGCTTATTTCTGTTTAATAAGAGAAGTTTTGGTGGCTGTATGTCTATTTTACTTCTCTTACAAGTGCTTCAGACTTTCCCTTGTATCTGTGTCATGAGCCTTACGGTCCTGTTCAGCTATGTTCTTTCTGTTTTTTCTATAATTGCATGGTAACCAACTTTCCTATTGCTGAGACTAGAAATTTCCAGGATAAATTATGGTTCTATTTTCCTAAGAAGAAAAAGAGATAGCCTTTATTTCCCATTTCAAGTATTTCCTTCTAGGACTAATTTCAAAATGAGCAGGAAGGGATGGGATTTAGGGTGTGCTGAGGACGTGCTCAGTGTCAGGTGCCTTGTTCACACGTGCTGCCCCATTCCCATGCCTGTGCTGTGCCAAGAGTGCCCACGTTCTACAGAAAGAAGTGGAGACTTATAGGGATGCATAGGGAAGATGGGTGTTGAATGACACCAAATCAAATCCCATTACCCTGAGGTTTTCCAAATCTTCGTATATATTGAGATATAAACTTTGAAATTATTTATTCTTTATTTCATACAATGTATTCTGATGATATTCTCCCATATACCTTCCCAACTCTTCCTACCCAATGCCCCCAACTTAATATCTTTTTTTAAAAATAATAACCCATCAACTCTATTATTTACATTTCTGTTGTTGTCAGAAACAGCTAGTCCATCTTCTTTGTCTGTGTTCCCTCAGTCTCCAGATGGTACAGTTGCTTGAGAGTATGTCAGTTCTCAGTTGATTGATGATCATTGATTCCTGCATCTACATATACTCTTTTCTTCTCTACCCTCATCTTTATAAATTGTATCATGGATCCTCTTGCTTTTTGGCTTCTGCTTAGATTTGGACAGTGGGAGGCACTGGCTTGAGACTGAAGAGCCACACCTCAGCAGTCATTTGTCTAGGTAGATGTCCTTCATGCCCTCTGGCTCTTACAAGTTTTCCTCCTCCTCTTCTGTATAGCTCCATGAGTCCTGAAGGGAGAGGTTTGATGGAGACATTCCTTTTCAGGCTGAGTGCTCCAAGGTCTCTCACTCTCTGTCCATTGTCTATCTGTGTGTACAGAGGTATTCGTTCTCATTCACTGCAGAAGGAAGCTTCTCTGGTGATGCCTATGCAAGACACTGATCTATGAGTATAACAGAATGTCATTAGGAGTCATTTTATTATGTTCATTTAGCAGACAGTAGTATTTGATTTTCCCCAAGGTGCCTGGCCTATCTAGTCTCAGGTTCTTGGCTACCCTAGTAGTGTCAGGAATGGATTCCATCTCATGGACTGGGCCTTAAACCCAGTCAGATGTTAGTTGGTTACTCCCATCAGCTTTGTACCAATATTGGACCAGTGTATGCCACAGGCAGGTGACCATTGTAGATCAAAGGGTTTGTAGCTGGGTTGGTGTTTACCTTTCTGCTCTGGTAGTATGCTGAGTACCTTCCAGTACAATGAGTACTAGTTAGTAGGGGTTCCAGTTCAACTTCTCTGTGTTCAATGAGTTGTGTAGGCTTTGTCTTTAGCAATAAGGCCTTTCCATCAGTTTATGGAGAGATACTAATAATCTTGGCAATAGCCTAGGTTGTTTAGGGGTGTGCATGGGGACTCTTTGGCCAACAACTTGATTGAATGTAACCCATTCCCCAAACTGGAAGTTTTGTTTGGTGATAAGAGATATCTAGTTGAGGCTTTATTTTCCCCATTGTTTGGTGATTCCATGTATATTTCTTTCATATATGTATATATTTTAAGAAGAGTCTACTGTATTGAGTTTTCGTACAACCTTTCAAATGACATTTACTTTAGCTATCCCTTTACATATTCCCTTCCTTCCCTTCCTTCTCCCTTCCCCTCCCCATTTGATTCTCCTGCTCTATATACCATCCCCAACCATCCATAATTATCTATTCTATTTCTCCTTTCTAAGAAGATACATCCCTACTCTACCCCTTGCCAAATCCCTTACTCTATGCCTAACCTCTATGATTATCTGGATTGTAGTCTACTTATTGAAGACTTAACAGCTAACATCCACATATAAGTGAATACATACCATTTTTATTTTTTGGAATCTGGGTTACCTCACTTGAGATAATTTTTTTAGCTCCATCCATTTACTTAAGACTGTCATGATTTTATTTTTGAATAGCTGAGCAATACTCCATTGTATAATTGTACTACATTTTCTTTACTCATTCTTCCACTGACAGACATCAAATCTGTTTTCAATTGCTGGCTATTATGAACAGAGCAACAATGAACTTGGTTGAGTAAATGTCTCTGTTGTAGGCTGTAGAATCTTTTGTTCATATACTTGAGTGGTATAGCTGAATCTTGAGGTAGGTATATTTCCAGATTCCAGAGGAATCACCACATCCTGTTTTACATGGTGGCTATACAAGTTTGCATTCCCACCAGCAATAGATAAGTGTTCCCCTTACTCCACATCCTTGTCAGCATGAGCTGTCATTTGTTTTATTGATCTTGACTATTCTGACTGGTGTAAGATGAAATCTCAAAGCAGTTTTTATTTGAATTTCCTTGATGACTAAGGATGTTGAACAATTCTTTGTTTCTCAGCCATTTATATTTCATCTTTTGAGGATTCTTTGTTTAGATATGTACCTCATTTTAAAACTGGGTTATTTTTTGATGTCCAGTTGTTTTTAAAAATAGTTTTATTTTATAATTAATTTAATTTTACATATCACCCACAGATTCCCCTGTCCTCCCTCCTCCCACCCCAAGCCTTCCCCCACAATCCACCCCCATTCCCACCTCCTCCAAGGCAAGTTCTCCCCTAGGGAGTCAGCCCAGCCTGGTAGATTCAGTTGAGGCAGGTCCAGTCCCCTCCTCCCTGCACCAAGGCTGAGCAAAATGTCTCAGCATAGGCCCTAGGTTCCAAAAAGCCAGCTCATGCACCAAGACCAGGTCCCGGTCCCACTGCCTGGGGGCCTCCTAAACAGTTCAAGCTAATCAACTATCTCACTTATCCAGAGGGCCTGGTCCAGTTCCATGGGGGCTCTTCAGCTACTGGTTCATGGGTCATGTGTTTCCGCTAGTTTGGCTATTTGTCCCTGTGCTTTTTCTAATCATGGTCTCGATATCTCTTGCTCATATAATCCCTCCTCTCTCTCACCGATTGGACTCCTGGAGCTCTACCTGGGGCTTGGCCATGGATCTCTGCATCTGCTTCCATCAGTTACTGGATGTGAGTTCTATCATGACAGTTAGGGTGTTTGGCCATCTGATCATCAGAGTAGGTCAGCTCAGGCACACTCTCAACCATTGCCAGTAGTCTAGAGTGGAGGGATGTCCAGTTGTTTTAGTTCTTTATATATTTTAGACACTAGCTCTTTATCAAATGTGTAGTTGTAAAAAAAAATCTCTTCCCATTTGGCAGCCAGCCCTTTTGTTCAAATGATGGTGCCCTTTGCCACACAGAAGCTTTTCAGTTTCATGAGGTCCCATTTATTAATTGTAGATCTTAGTGCCTGTGCCATTCAGAGAGTCTGTGCCAATGAGTTCAAGACTATTCTCTATTTTCTCTTCTTTCAGGTTCAGTGTATCTGACCTTATTTTGAGGTCTTTGTTCCATTTGGAGTTCAGTTTTTTTGGGGGGGCAGGGTGATAAGTATGAATCTATGCTTTTTTTTTCAGTGTGGAATTTTGGCTTCTTTTTAAAAATTCAGGTGTCTGTAGGTGTGTGGACTTATGTCTGTGTCTTTAGTTTGATTCTGTTGACCAACTCATCTGTTTTTATACCAATAACATGTTCGTTTTCATCTTCATCAATATCTTTCTGAAATGTCTTAATGTTTTATTATACAACTTGCTTAATATTAACTTGCTTGATTATAGTTACCCCAAATATTAATGTTATTTTTTGAGGCTGTTGTTTCCCTATTTCTTTCTCTGTCTATTGTTGTTTGTATACAAGAAGGCTACTGACTTCTGTGTATTAATTTTATATCCTGTTACTTTTTGAAAGTGTTTATCAGCTGTGGGAATTTCCTAGTGGGAATTTTAGGGTCATTAATATATACCATCATGCCATCTGAAAATAAGGATACTTTAACTTCTTCTCTTCCTATTTTTATCCCCTTCATCTTGTTCAGTAGTGTTATTGCTCTACCTAAGACTTCAAGTACTATATTGGATAGGTATATAGAGAATGGACAACCTTGTCTTGTTTCTGATTTTAGTGGAAATGTTCTCAATTTAGGTTGATGTGGGCTTGCTGTAAACTGTCTTTATTATGTCAAGGTATGTCCCTTGTATCCCTAGTTTCTCTAGAACTTGCTTTGTTTTTCAATCTCTTTATTGACAAGTCTTCCAAATAGAATATTCATTGTAGTTGCTCCAAATGTGTTTTTTGTTGTGTTTTTTTAAATTTTATTGATTCTTTGCAGATTTCTCATCATGAATCATGATCCACTCATGTCCTCTGCCCTTGTAACCTCCCCTGCAAAAACAAAACAAAATTTAAAAGAAAAACAAAAAACCAAACCAAACAAAGCAAAGCAAAAAAAAAAAAAAAAGGAATCTCATTGTGTAAGCTGTGGTGTGTCGAGGTGAGTCACATTTCACCCTTTAGTGCTTTTATCTTCACTCGCAAGTGTTCATTGTCATGAGTCATTGGTCTGGTTCAAGGCCTCTGACTTCTGTTACACCATCAATAATGGGATTTAAATGGGGCTGCTCTTGACCTCCTCTTGTTGTCCTGTGTCATGGAGGTCCTGCAGTTTTGGATCTGTAGGTTCATCTCCTTTTCATGCTCTAATACTTCATAGATGAGGTGGATGTTAGAATGGGCCAACTCATAGAACTGGTTCTGGGCCTGGGTAGTAGCTGGGTTGGTCAGCCTTTCAGCCTTTCCTCATCATCACTACCCAGGTGAGCTCTCCAGCATTGTCTTGGCCAGTCCACCCAATGCATCCATCCTGCAGCAACGAGCTGGGCCAGTTCTGCTCTGCTCTCAAGCCTTCAGGTCCAGTGCTCTCATATACCACCAGGGACAGCTCCACCGTCTTGTCCAGGCGAGGTACAGAGCCCTCTCTCCCAGTTGCTTAAGGGGGCATCCTAGGGAGTGTTATCGCCTCTGCTCTCATGCCCAACAACAGTGTTAGTTCTAGTGTGCTGGCCAGGCATCCTCTCTCCCATGTGCTGTAGCTGATGAGGAACAGGGCTAGTTCTCCAACTCTTATGATCCTGGTGCCAGCTTTCTTACCCACTGTGAGTAGCAAGGGGCATGGGGGTGGGGGAGGGCATCTTTCCTTACCCATGCTACCACATGGCAGACCAGGGGGGTGGTGTCAGCTCTGCTGCCCTCATGCCCTCAGGGCCCGTTCGCCTGCATCCTGACAACAGGGTCAGTTCTAGTGTGCTGCCCAGGTGAGGTGCAAGCCTTTGGTAAGGGGTGGGGCCTGAGTGGGGTGGGGGAGGGCAGCCCTCCTGCTGTAGTTTCCAGTGAGGGGCAGGGAAAGCTAGGGCCAGTGGGGGCCATGGCCGGCCCAGCACGGACCTCGGACTTCATCACACATGGTTTCCATGATCCATTAACATTAACTGGCCATTAACATCAACACAGACCCCAGCTGCAGCAGGACCATGAACCCAGACATATTTCTCAGCAGCAGCTTGGGCCTGGGTGCCACTATGGCTCTGTTGGCAGCAAAGGCCACCCAGATCAGTGTGGTTCTGATGGCAGCATGACCCTGGGACACCAACATGGTCTCAGGTGGCTGACCAGACCCTTGGCATTCACAGAACCCTTCATAGTAAAAGAAGCCATAGATAGCACCCCAGGCCCTGGCCACTGCAGGGCCACAGACCCAGATATGACCCTTGATATCAGCCCAGGCCTGGATATCTCCATGCCCCCAGGTGGCAGTACAGCCCCCCCCCAGGTTAGTATGGACCTTGGACACCAACATGGTCTCAGGTGGCTGACTGGACCCTGGCCATCCACATGGCCCTCAGTGGTAATAGGATCCACAGACATAAACTCAGACCCTGGCTGCTGTAGGGCTATAGACCCAGAAATGGCCCTCAGCAGCAGCCCTGGTCCAGACAACACCATGGCCCTGGGTGACAGTGCAGGCCATTCAGTTCAGTATGGCCCTGGTGGCAGCATAACTCTCAGACATCCCATGGCCACAGGTTGTGGCCTAGACACCTAACATTCATGTGGCCTTTGGTGGCAACATGGTCATCAATACAGTCCCTGGTTGTGATAGGACCATGTACCCAGACATGGTTCTCAGCAGCAGCCTGGACTGGGATGTCATCATGACCCAAGTGGCAGTACAGGTCACTCAGATGGCCCCTGTGGCAGTGAGGCCATCAGACACCAACATGGCCCCAGGTGGCGGCCTGAACTACAGGCCTCTGCACTTCCCTCAGTGGCAACAGGAGCCACAGACATCAACTCAAGCCCTCTCAACTGCTTCAGGGCCTCAGACCAAGACTTGGTTCTTGGCTATAGCCCAGGCCTGGGCATCACCTTGAACGTGGGTGTCAAACAGGCCATTCACGTTGGCCTGTTCCTTAGCACCCTCACCTGTTCAGATCCGCCTCTCTCTCCAGCTCATGAACTATTCCTCCTCTCTCTCTCTTCCACCTTCCTACCCTGTACTTGCTCATCATAATGATGTCCAACTGCCCAGCATGGAGCTGTCACTGTTGTCCTCTCATGGGCCTGGGGCTAGAAACCTGGGTGGTGCTTGGTTGACTCCTGCTCACTCCAGCCACATGTCATGATGCAGAGCTGTTGTTCCTTCAGGACTTTTAATATGAAGGTATACTGGATTTTTGTCAAGGTCTTTTCTGCATCAAATGAGATGTCATGTAGTTTTTGTCTTTCAGTCTGTTTATATGGTAGATCACACTTATTGATTTACGTATGTTGAACCATCCTTGCTTCTCTGGGATGAAGCCTACTTGATCATGGTGCATAATCTTTATGATGTGTACTTATATTTGGTTTGAATATTCTATTGAGGATTTTTGCATCTGTGTTCACAAGAGAGATTGATTCTTTTTCTTAGTTGAGTCTTTATGTGGTTTAGGTGTAAGTATTGTGGTCTCATAAAAAGAAATGGGCAATGTTCCTTCTGTTTTGTATAATAATTTAAGAACTACTGATATTAATTAATCTTTGTAAGTCTGGTAGAATTCTGCACTAAAACCTTCTGGCCCTAGGCTCTTTCTTTTGTTGAAAGACTTAATTACTGCTTCTATAATATGTATCTGTTAGATCCATTTGGTTTATAATATAGTTAGCTCCAGAATTTCTCTGTTTAATTTTTGACTGGATGACTAGTCTATTGGTGAGAGTGGGTGTTGAAGTCTCCCACTACCACTGTGTGAGGGTCAGTAGTGATTTTAGCTATAGTAGTGTTTCTTTTTTTTCCCCCTGTGGGTGTATTTATTTATTTATATTTATTTTTAAAATTACACTCATGATATTAATCACATTTGTGGTATTCATAGATTACATTCACAGTATTCATTCAAATATATATATATATATAATTTTAAATGTCAAATGTCATTTCTTGAAGGGGATAGGAGGTCTTAATTACAGGCTTACAGCCCAATGGGAGGACCCCGGAAGGCAGAAGTTTGCTACTGATGTTTTACAATCTTGCATCTAAGCTGTTAACATCCATTATTCAGGGTACACAGACAAGGAACTTCCCTTAAGCATTCAGGAGGGTGGAACCTGGCAGGGAATTAGCATTGAGAGGATATCAAGGTCAAGGTCTGCAAGCAAGGCAACAGTTACCCAAAACAGGGGCCAGGGACCTGCAGGTCCCCCTTTTATTAAAAAATGAGCTTCTGACTTGGGTTGCGTGGGACGTCAGCAGGTCACCTTACCCATCATAGAGATGCCTGCTCAGGCCACACAGATGCTCTGTCTTAGGTTGGTGAGTGCCCCCCAGGCATTACCCATCTCTGAATACTCATTATCATACCAGCTCAATCGTGTGTGAGCTGCATGGTTAATTGCTGCCAAAGATCTCAAAGTGGCACTGGGCTTGCAATCTGTGTGTTCGATACAGAAAAGACCAACAGAGGTCCTATCTCACCCATAGCCAGTAGGCTAAAGGCAATTCCCTTCCTTATCGAGCCATACTATACATTGGAGTCCTTGTAAGATAGTATCCCAAAAGCAACTGGAACTTGAGTTTATAAATTTATAATTTTCAAAGCCAATCGAGATGTATATAACTACTGAATTAAATTTATCATGCCCAATAGAATGAAAGATTAACTAACTGTAGTAGCTACTTTTGTTGCCAGGGTCTCCACTGTGCTAGCTGTAGTAAGCAATTATGAAATGGTAATCCCAGAAACAGTAGCAGCAGTGTGCGCCATTGTTATAATAGCAACAGCGGCAGCAGCAATGTCAAATTCTCTTCTGGATTGTGTGGACATCCACTGGCATGGATACAACTCCAGGAACATGAACCGCCAAGGCCCATTTTTCTTGATCCGAGCATGACTTTGGTTGGAGAATCCAATCTCATGGCTACAGTTCCTAGGCTTACATTAATGCTTGCCAAAGCTGGCCATATTGGGCTCTCAATCTCCATTGGCATCAGAAGGGTAGATTTTTTTCATGATGACCCATTAGGTCTCTGTCATGTTGGGCTTCAGCAGCAGCCACAGGACGCGTTCAGTGCTCAGGAATTCAAAGAGGAACCTCATTGTCCTGAGGAAAGACATAAACCAAACTCCGAGGCCACACCAACACTAGATCGGGTCTCCTTCACGTGTTAGTAGAAAGATCCTTCCATCACTCCAGAGGGTGATTTGCAACAGGAGACCTCCAGTGCTTATCTGTATTGGATCCTCCAGCAGAATCCACTGATAAACTCCAGCAGAATCCACCGATAAAAAAATTTAAAATATATAAAACAAGGGGAAGAATAGAATGTGGAGAGGAATGATGAGTCCCTAGTTCTCCCTTTTTTTAACTTTAGTAAAATGTTTGTTTGTTTGTTTGTTTAATATTTCAAATTTTTCTATTTTTATTTATTTTTTATTGTTTAAAATTAATTAATTTATTTTTCTATTATCATCTTGATAGAGTATGTATTCTTATCTTAATTGTGAGATGTTTCATTGAGGCTTACTCAGTAATTGAGTAAAACTGAAATTTATTATAAGCCACAGTCATCCTAGGGACCTCCATGCTATATATAGCCTCCATGGTTCTGTGGGTTATAGTCTGATTGTTCTTTATTTTATATCTAGAATCCACCTATGAATGAGTACATACCATGACTGTCTTTCTGGGTTTGGGTTACCTCACTCAGGATGATTTTTTCTAGTTCCATCCATTTGCCTGCAAATTTCATGCTTTCATTGTTTTTCTCTGCTGAGTAGTAATCCATTGTGTATATGTACCACATTTTTTTCATCCATTCTTCTGTGGATGGGCATCTAGGTTGTTTCCAGGTTCTGGCTATTACAAATAGTGCTGCTATGAACATAGCTGAGCATGTATCTTTATGGTATGAATCAGCATTCCTTGGGTATATGCCCAAGAGTGGGATGTAGCAGGAATCTTAAAAGTTCTTATTAATAAAAATCAAACCCGAGGCGAGTTATTGGGGTCCATGCTGGTAGATCAGAGAGACAGAACAAGCCACAGCTATCTCACCTCGCCGGATCCTCAGCTGGTCCTGTTTCCTCAGACTGGAAGCTTCTGTGTCCTCATCCCAATGGCTCTCAGCTGAACTCTGCTCAAAAGCCTGAAGCTTAACCAGGCCAAATGCTTAACCAGCCAAATGCTTAACCAGCCAAATGCCTCTAGTTTTTTGTCCTCACGCCTTATATATCTTTCTGCTTTCTACCACCACTCTCTGGGATTAAAGGCGTGTGTCACCATGCTTGGCTGTTTCCATTGTGGCCTTGAACTCACAGAGATCCAGAGGGATTTCTATCTCTGGAATGCTAGGATTAAAGGTGTGAGTGCCACCATTTTCTAGCCTTTGTATCTAGTGGCTGTCTGTTCTCTGACCCCAGATAAATTTATTAGAGTACACAATATTTTGGGGAACACAATACCACCACATTTCCTCTCTTTTTGTCTAAAATTAAAAAAGCTTATAGCTAATACAAGAAAAACTATCTTCAATAAGTATATGCAATGTACAGTGAAGATTACATTAACAATGTCTAGTCCATTAACATTTGACAGATCCAGACAAAAAAACTCCATTATATATATTAACAATGTCCAGTCCAGTAACATCTGATAAACTCAGACTGTAAAATTTTCATTACTTATCTTATTTAAAACAAGTAGTTCCTTTTTAAAAGTAAATTCCATAATCTCCCTTTTTATCTTATCATATCCATATTCTTTCTCTTTTCTTTTCATAATAGATTCATTAGTCTACCTTTTGTTATTTTTATATCTTCCCCTTTTTCTTCAGTGTAGATTCAGTGATCTACCTATTTATCCTATTATTTCTTTATCTTTTTTCTCAGAGTAGATTCGATGATCTATCTCATATCTATATTCTCTTTTTCTTTTCGCTTTCTAGGGGTGAAGATATCTTTAGGGAATCTTGAAAAGAAAATTTTTGGGTTAATCATCAAGTCCTGTATCATTTGTCCAGTCTCTGCATAATAGGAAAGTTCAGGGCTTGTTTCAAGTCCTTGTTCAAGTAGTCTGTCAGGCTGGATCATCTCAGCTAGCCATCTCAAAATTGTCCTAAGCAGTTTGTAGTTCAAAGCAGATCTTTCCGTGGTGTTAATCAGCTTAATGGCTTTACCATAGTCCTTTTGAAGATTTCAAAGTTGCTGTTAGGTGTGGTCATGGTTCCAGTAGGATGGCTGGGTCCTGAGGTAGTTCGATTCCTAATTTTCTGAGAAACCGCCAGCCATACTGATTTCCACAGAGGTTGTACAAGCTTACATTCCCACCAACAGCGGAGGAATGTTCCCTTTGCTCCACATCCTCTCCAACATTGACTGTCATTGGTGTTTTTGATCGTAGCCATTCTGACAGGTGTAAGGTGGTATCTCAGAGTTGTTTTGATTTGCATTTCTCTGATGATTAAGGATGTTGAACATTTCTTTAAATGTCTTTCAGCCATTTGTGTTTCTTGTTTTGTGAATTCTCTGTTTAGCTCTTTAGCCCATTTTTTTAATTGGACTGTTTAGTATTTTGATGTCTAGTTTCTTGAGTTCTTTATATACTGTGGATGGAGATCAATCCTTTGTCAGATGTGGGGTTGGTGAAGATCTTTTCCCATTCTGTTGGCTGTCTTTTTGTCTTATTGACTGTTTTTTTTTGCCCTGCAAAAGCTTCTCAATTTCGAGAGGTCCCATTTATTAATTGTTGTGCTCAGGGTCTGTGCTGTTGATGTTATATTTAGGAAATGGTCTCCGGTGCCAATGCGTTTAAGAGTGCTTCCTACTTTCTTTTCTATTAAGATTAGTGTAACTGGATTTATGTTCAGGTCTTTGATCCACTTGGACTTGAGTTTTGTGCATGGTGACAGATATGGATCTATTTGTAATCTTTTACATATTGACATCCAGTTATGCCAGCACCATTTGTTGAAGATACTTTCTTTTTTCCATTGTATAGTTTTGGCTCCTTTGTCAAAAACCAGGTGTTCATATGTGCATGGATTAATGTCAGGGTTTTCAATTCAATTCCATTGGTCTGTATGTCGGTTTTTATACCAGTACCAAGCTGTTTTTATTACTATAGCTCTATAGTAGAGTTTGAGGTCAGGGATGGTGATGCCTCCAAAGGTTGCTTTATCGTATAGGATTCTTTTAGCTATCCTGGGTCTTTTGTTTTTCCATATGAAGTTGAGTATTTTTCTTTCCAAGTCTCTGAAGAATTGTGTTGGGATTTTAATGGGGATTGCATTGAATCTGTAGATTGCTTTTGGTAAGATTGCCATTTTTACTATGTTAATCCTACCTACCCATGAGCATGGGAGATCCTTCCATTTTCTGATATCTTCTTCAATTTCTTTCTTTAGAGATTTAAAGTTCTTATCAAAAAGGTCCTTCACTTGTTTAGTTAGTGTTATCCCAAGGTATTTTATATTATTTGTGGCTATTGTAAAGGGTGATGTTTTTCTGACTTCTTTCTCAGCCCTTTTATCATTTGTGTATAGGAGGGCTACTGATTTTTTTTAGTTGATCTTGTATCCTGCCACTTTACTGAAGGAGTTTATCAGCTGTAGGAGTTCCTTGGTAGAGATTTTGGGGTCACTTATGTATACTATCATATCATCTGCAAATAGTGAAAGTTTGACTTCTTCTTTGCCAATTTGTATCCCTTTGATCTCCTTCTGTTGTCTTATTGCTCTAGTTAGAACTTCTAGTACTATACTGAATAAGTATGGGGAGAGTGAACAGCCTTGTCTTGTTCCTGAATTTAGTGGTATTGCTTTGAGTTTCTCTCTGTTTAATTTGATGTTTGCTCTTGGCTTGCTATAAATTGCCTTTATTATGTTTAGAAATGTTTCTTGTATTCCTGATCTTTCTAAGATCTTTATTATGAAGGGGTGTTGGATTTTTCAAAGGCTTTTTCAGCATCTAATGAGATGATCATGTGGTTTTTTTCTTTCAGTTTGTTTATATGGTGTATTACATTGACTGATTTTCGTATGTTGAACCATCCTTGCATCCCTGGGATGAATCCTACTTGGTCGTGATGGATAATTGTTTTGATGTATTCTTGGATTTGGTTTGCCAATATTTTGTTGATTATTTTTGCATCAATGTTCATGAAGGAGATTGGTCTGTAGTTCTCTTTCTTTGTTGCGTCTTTGTGTGGTTTGGGTATCAGGGTAATTGTAGTCTCATAAAAAGAGTTTGGTAGTGTTCCTTCTGTTTCTATTGTGTGGAACACTTTGAAGAGTGTTGGTATTAGTTCTTCTTTGAAAGTCTGGTAGAATTCTGCACTGAAACCATCTGGTCCTGGGCTTTTTTTGGTTGGGAGACTTTTGATGACTGTTTCTATTTCTTTAGGTGTTATTGGTCTATTTAAATGGTTTATCTGGTCTTGATTTAATTTTGGTATGTGGTATTTATCCAGAAAATTGTCCATTTCTTCCTGGTTTCCCTTTTTGTGGAGTACAGGTTTTTGAAGTATGATCTGATGATTCTCTGGATTTCCTTGTTGTCTATTGTTATGTCTCCCTTTTCATTTCTGATTTTGTTAATTTGGGTGCTCTCTCTTTGCCTTTTGGTTAATTTGGCTAGGGGTTTGTCTATCTTGTTGATTTTTTTCAAAGAACCAACTCTTTGTTTCATTGATTTTTTTGTATTGTTCTCTTGTCTTCTATTTCATTGATTTCAGCCCTCAATTTGATTATTTCCTAGTGTCTATTTCTCCTGGGTGATTTTTTTTTTGTTCTAGAGCTTTCAGTTGTGCTGTTAATTCATTGGTATGGGATTGCTCCATCTTCTTTATGTGTGCATTTAGAGCTATGAATTTTCCTCTTCGCACTGCTTTCATAGTGTCCCATAAGTTTGGGTGTGTTGTACTTTCATTTTCATTGAATTCTAGGAAATCTTTCATTTCTTTATTTCTTCCTTGACCCATTAATGTTTCAGGTGGGCATTATTCAGTTTCCTAGAGTTTGTGGGTTTTCTATAATTTTTGTTGTTATTGAGGTCTAACTTTAAGGCATGGTGGTCTGATAAGATACAGGAGGTTATTCCAATTTTTTGTATCTGTTGAGATTTGTTTTGTGTCCAAGCCTGTGGTCAATTTTTGAGAAGGCTCCATAGGGTACTGAGAAGAAGGTATATTCTTTTGTGTTAGGGTGGAATGTTCTGTAGATATCTATTAAGTCCATTTGAGTCATAACATCTGTTAGGTCCTTTATTTCTTTGTTAAGTTTCAGTCTGGTAGATCTATCTTTTGGTGAGAGTGGTATGTTAAAATCTCCCACTACTAATGTGTGGGGTTTGATGCGCATTTTAAACTTTAGTAGTGTTTCTTTTATGAATGTGGGTGCTTTTGTATTTGGAGCATAAATGTTTAGAATCGAGACTTCATCTTGGTGGATTTTTCCTGTGATAAATATGTAATGTCCATCCTGATCTCTTTTGATTGATTTTAGTTTGAAGTCTATTTTATGAGATATTAGGCTAGCTACACCAGCTTGTTTCTTAGGTCCATTTGCTTGGAAAGCCTTTTCCCAGCCCTTTACTCGGAGGTTGTGTCTGTCTTTGGAGTTAAGGTGTGTTTCTTGTATGCAGAAGATGGATAGGTTCTGTTTTCTTATCCATTCTGTTAGCCTGTGTCTTTTTATAGGTGAGTTGAGACCATTGATATTGATGGATATTAATGACCAGTGATTGTTAATTCCTGTTATTTTTTGTGGTTGTGTTGTGTTGTCCTTCTTTGGTGTATTTTGGTGTGGGATTATCTATTGCTTGATTTTTCATGGATGTGTTTAGCTTCTTTGGGTTGGATTTTCCCTTCTAGTGCTTTCTGTAGGGCTGGGTTTGTGGACAGGTATTGATTAAATCTGGTTTTATTCTGGAATATTTTGTATATTCCGCCTATGGTGATTGAGAGTTTTGCTGGGTATAATAGTCTGGGTTGGCATCCGTGATCTCTTAGTGTCTGCATAAGATTTGTCCATGACCTGCTAGCTTTCATAGTCTCTATTGAGAAGTCTGGTGTTGAGATCACCAGAATCATAAGTATATAATTCACCCATTGAAATCAGCTGCCCCTGAAGAAATAGCCCAATAGCACCAATTTAACCAAGAACCCCTACTAAACCAAGACTAAAAATTAGAACAAGAGAGGCACTCTCAGACACAGACACCACCTGCACTGCACAGAGGAAGAGATGAGTAGACGCCAGTGCAAAAATACAGGCAACAACATAAAGACCTATATGGCAACATCAGAACCTAGTGATTCTACACCTGCAAGACCTAAACACACCATGACAGAAGAAACAGAAGAAATCAACCCTAAAATGGCTTTAAGAAGATGATAGAGGCACTTAAAGAAGAAATAAAACATTCCCTCAAAGAGGAAATAAAAACTTTCCTTAAAGAGGAAATGAAAAACTACCTTAAAGAGGAAATAAAAACTTTCCTTAAAGAGGAAATAAAAAACTCCCTTAAAGAGGAAATAAAAACTTCCCTTAAAGAGGAAATGAAAAACTCCATTAAAGAGGAAATAAAAAACTCCCTTAAAGAAATGGAAGAAAAAACGAACAAAAAATGGGAAGAAATCAAATCAAGCCAAGAAAAAGCAATTAAACAGATGAAAGAAACATTCCAAGATCTGAAAAATGAATTTGAGACAATAAAGAAAACACATGGTGAGGGAATGCTGGAAATAGAAATCCTGACTAAACGAACAGGAACTACAGAAACAAGCATAACCAACCGATTGCAAGAGATGGAACAGAGAATCTCTGACACTAAAGACATGATAGAGAAAATAGATTCGTCAGTCAAAGAAAACACTAAAGACAAAAAAGTCGTAACACAAAACGTCCAGGAAATTTGGGACACCATGAAAAGACCAAACCTAAGAATAATAGGGATAGAAGAAGGAGAAGAATACTCAAAGGCACAGAAAATATATTCAACAAAATCATAGAAGAAAACTTTCCTAACCTAAAGAAAGAAATACCTATGAAGATACAAGAAGCTTACAGAACACCAAATAGGCTGGATCCAAAAAAAAAGTCCTCTCGCCACATAATAATCAAAACACTAAACACACAGAATAAAGAAAAAATATTAAGAGCCGCAAAGGAAAAAGACCAAGTAACATATAAAGGCAAACCCATCAGAATAACACCAGACTACTCAATAGAGACTATGAAGGCTAGAAGATCATGGACAAACCTCATGCAGACACTAAGAAACCATGGATGCCAACCCAGACTATTATACCCAGCAAAACTCTCAATCACCATAGGCGGAATATACAAAATATTCCAGGATAAAAACAGATTTAATCAATACCTGTCCACAAACCCAGCCCTACAGAAAGCACTAGAAGGGAAAATCCAACCCAAAGAAGCTGAACACATCCATGAAAAAATCAAGCAATAGATAATCCCACACCAACATACACCACAGAAGGACAACACAATACAACCAAAAAAATAACAGGAATTAACAATCACTGGTCATTAATATCCATCGATATCAATGGTCTCAACTCACCTATAAAAAGACACAGGCTAACAGAATGGATAAGAAAACAGCACCCATCCATTTGCTGCATACAAGAAACACACCTTAACTCCAAAGACAGACACAACCTCCGAGTAAAGGGCTGGGAAAAGGTTTTCCAAGCAAATGGACCTAAGAAACAAGCTGGTGTAACTATCCTAATATCTAATAAAATAGACTTCAAACTAAAATCAATCAAAAGAGACCAGGATGGACATTACATATTCATCACAGGAAAAATCCACCAAGATGAAGTCTCGATTCTAAACATTTATGCTCCAAATACAAAAGCACCCACATTCATAAAAGAAACACTACTAAAGTTTAAAATGCGCATCAAACCCCACACATTAGTAGTGGGAGATTTTAACATACCACTCTCACCAAAAGATAGATCTACCAGACTGAAACTTAACAAAGAAATAAAGGACCTAACAGATGTTATGACTCAAATGGACCTAATAGATATCTACAGAACATTCCACCCTAACACAAAAGAATATACCTTCTTCTCAGCACCCCATGGAGCCTTCTCAAAAATTGACCACATGCTTGGACACAAAACAAATCTCAACAGATACAAAAAATTGGAATAACCTCCTGTATCTTATCAGACCACCATGCCTTAAAGTTAGACCTCAATAACAACAAAAATTATAGAAAACCCACAAACTCATGAGAAGTCTGGTGTTATTCTGATGGGTTTGCCTTTATATGTTACTTGGTCTTTTTCCTTTGCGGCTCTTAATATTTTTTCTTTGTTCTGTGTGTTTAGTATTTTGATTATTATGTGGCAAGGGGACTTTTTTTTTTTTTTTGGATCCAGCCTATTCGGTGTTCTGTAAGCTTCTTGTATCTTCATAGGTATTTCTTTCTTTAGGTTAGGAAAGTTTTCTTCTATGATTTTGTTGAATATATTTTCTGTGCCTTTGAATTGGTATTCTTCTCCTTCTTCTATCCCTATTATTCTTAGGTTTGGTCTTTTCATGGTGTCCCAAATTTCCTGGACTTTTTGTGTTACGACTTTTTTGTCTTTAGTGTTTTCTTTGACTGACGAATCTATTTTTTCTATTGTGTCTTCAGTGTCAGAGATTCTCTGTTCCATCTCTTGCAATCGGTTGGTTATGCTTGTTTCTGTAGTTCCTGTTCGTTTAGTCAGGATTTCTATTTCCAGCATTCCCTCACCATGTGTTTTCTTTATTGTCTCAAATTCATTTTTCAGATCTTGGAATGTTTCTTTCATCTGTTTAATTGCTTTTTCTTGGCTTTCTTTGATTTTTTTCCATTTTTAGTTCATTTTTTTCTTCCATTTCTTTAAGAGAGTTTTTTATTTCCTCTTTAATGGAGTTTTTCATTTCCTCTTTAAGGGATTTTTTTTCCTCTTTAAGGGAATTTTTTATTTCTTCTTTAAGGGCCTCTATCATCTTCTTAAAGTCATTTTTAGGATTGATTTCTTCTGTTTCTTCTGTCTTGGTATGTTCAGGTCTTGCAGGTGTAGAATCACTAGGTTCTGATGTTGCCATATAGGTCTTTATGTTGTTGCCTGTATTTTTGCACTGGCGTCTATTCATTTCTCCCTCTGTGCGGTGCAGGTGGTGTCTGTGTCTGAGAGTGCCTCTCTTGTTCTAATTTTTAGTCTTGGTTCACTAGGAGTTCTTGGTTAAATTGGTGCTATTGGGCTGTTTCTTCAGGAGCAGCTGATCTCAGTCAGTGAAGTATATACTTATGATTCTGGTGATCTGGTTTGGTGGCTGGGCAGCACCTTCTTCTGTGTTCCCAGGTCACGTTTTGTTCATTCGTCAACTGCTCAGCTGATCTTGTTTCTTCAGACTTCAAACTGTAGGGATCTGAATCCTCTCCCGGGTGGATTTCAGCTGAGCGGGGCAGTCTCACCAACACCTCCAAGTTGTTGGGTTTTGCAGGTCAGCAGCTGGGCCCTGGGGTGTCCTCAGACGGAGTGTTCAGATTCTTTCTGTTTCTGTCCCACAGAGATAGCTTCTTGCCCGGGTGTTGGGGTTAAAGGCATCCCTGTTCCAAGCTCTTGATTAAGAGCTTGTTTTCACTACCTCTTCAGTGGGTAATAGCCCAGTTTCTGGTCTTTATTGCAACTGTGTTTCAGCTGCCTGCCTCTGCTCCAGGCTTGTCTGCCTCTGCTCCAGGCTTGTCTGCCTCTGCCGGGCCTGCCTGCCTCTGCGGGCCGCCGCTGGGCCTGTATGTCTCTGCCCAGTAGTGTTTCTTTTATGAAGCCAGGGGTTCTTGTGTTTGATCATAGATGTTTAGAACTGCAATGTCCTCTTGGTGGATTTTTCCTTTGATGAGTATGCAGTGTTTTCCCCTATCTCTTACGATTAGTTTCAGTTTGTAGTGTATTGCTAGTTGGAGGGTCAGCCTCCAGGTAGCACCATATTATGCAAAAAAAAAAAAATCTAAGAATGAGGTGAGGGCTAGACTTTTTCTGTCTGAGGGGAAAATAAGGAAACACACACTTTCTGATGGCAACTTTCTCTTTTACTTCAACTTGAAAAAAATCCTCTCTCTGAAAAATCCCTCTTGCTCTCCCTCTGCATTGGGAAGTGCAGAAAAATGGTGTATTGTCCAATAGATTGTTTGATTACCAGAGCCTCCTCTTACTGGCAGGGCTGAGGAGTACCCCAGCTAGAGTTTAAAGGGGCTGGTGCTTCAGCAGGCTATGATCTGCAATCCTTTGCCCAATAAAATCCCTTATTGCATCTGGGGCATCAGGTCCTAGATTTTGCCTGGGGGCAGTCACACCACAGATGGCCTGGTTTGCCACGTCCCCAGAAAGATCTGCCTCCTTGGGGCCCTTGGGTGTGTCATTGGCACACTGCCTGTCCACAAGGAGGGCATCCAGGGAAGCGGTGAGGGCAGCAATGGGACCATTACTGGGGTCAAGCTCTCCTGTGGCCAGGACCCACTTGTGAATGTCCTCATTGCAGACCACTGTGACCGCACTGCAGGTGGGGGCATTAAGCCCTTCCCAAACCAAACTGTTTGATTAACATTTCCCTAATGGGGTCTGGGTCTTCTTTCTGCTACACTGCATCATTGACATGTATGAGAAAACCAGTGAAAAAATCCCCCTGGCTGTTGAATAAGATTTTGGAAGTAAGCTGAAGGGTACTGCGGGGTGCATGCCTTATGAGCCTTGAAGGCCAGGTCAGAAACCTGTTGGTAGTAGGCTTGATGGCTAGTCTGTGCCTGATGGACATGATGGACAAAGTTACCTTGTCCAGTGAGCATGCCAAGAGTTACTGGAATGTTAATTAAGAGGTTCATTTGAGCTTGAGCTTCTGCTTGGTTTCCAGCTAAGAAAGGAGGCTGAGTCCAGCACAGCTTTGAGCAGACTATACCAATCAAAGTAAGTCTGTAGTTGCATGCCCATTGAGTGAGGACCTATTCGAAGTAAGATGAATATGGGCCCAACTCATTAGCGCTTTCCAGATAAGGGAGAGTTCAGCTATGGGGATGGGAATCCAGGGCTGGCTAGTGGTATTTTGTTCCAGGTTGACCAAAAAGGCTTCCACCGGCCTTTGAGGCCTGAGATGGGGGGCCGGCTGCGGTGGCTGAGGGGTATACTGCAGCACGAGGGAATTTCCACCTTCAGGGGCAGGTGGACATTGGGGCACTCCACTCCAAGGGTACCGAGGAGGAGGTGCAGCCTCCTGAGGTGGGAGTGGGGCTGACGGTGAAGCAGCACATGCAGTCTTAACTGTGGACATGCTCTCAGCAGGTTTTTCAGGGCCTAAACTGTCTGCCTCCTCCTCAGTAGATGCCATAGAGAGATCAGACATGGAAGGGGTGGAGGTGATGGAGAGGTCACCCATTTTGTAGAGGGAGGCAGCAGGCGAGCAACAGTTAGAGAGAAGATGGCAGTCAACAGAGGTGGAAAATTGTGTCAGACCATTTATGTTCAGGGCTAAGTGGGGGACTTCCATGCTTTCTTATGCCACAGCCGTGTGCCCACACAGTGTCTCCAGACAAGGGACGGTGTTTGGGAGCCGAACCTTGGTTCAATCTCTGGGGAGTCAGCCCTTATGTGGAGGCACCAAGTGAACCAAAACAGGAAAAATGTGCCTTCCTAACAGGACAGGCAGACAAACATGACAGACAACACAGAAGAAGGAAAGAAAGGGGGGTCCTAACGCTTACCTGCTGAAGTGACCAAAAACATACAACACTGAGGGGTCTTCTCACCAAAACACACCGTCTTGGGAGTGTTATCAGACACCATGAGTAAGGGGAGGGAGATGACCAGACCTGTCTGGGCTCCCTTGGTGTAGGGGGTGAGAAGGCACAGCATCAATGGCACAGACACTAGGAGCCAGGTGAAAGGCAAACAGCAGATTCATTTATTCAGTAATGGAGAAAGCCTTATATACCCTTCTCCCAGCACCCAGGCTGCATCCTAATTTGGTGACATTGCATGGTCACCCCTCATTGGCTAGGCACGATCAGGACCTCTGACAGTGCCTGTTGCTAGGCCCTCAGGCAGACTCCAGATTGGCTCATAAAGAAGTATGTTATGTGCATTCCTTGGCAACTGATTTGAGCCTTATTTTCCTACAATAAATAAATGTGAAAGAAAAATAAGTAAGGACACAGTGGTTGGCAGTCTTTCTCTGCCTGCTGGGCCTCGGCATCTGCAAACAGCATCAGGGTTGCTATGGTGACCAGTGTAGCTGCAGAAGAAAACTGTGGAGTCTGGTTTGTGGCAGCACTTTCACCAGGGTAGCTAACTAAAAGGTGCTTATTTAGATCTACAGTTTTCATCTATCACCTAAGTGATTAGAACCAGGTAGATTTAAGGCATGTGGTACAAGGTCCAGGGCCTGACAAATTCTAGTTACCCAAACCAAACGGTGGGGCTTGTCTCTAAATGCCACCCACATGAAGGGAACTATCTTACTCCTGCACTGGCTAAATAAGCAATGACTTTTTCTGTTATCTCTCACCGTTAGGACACAGGCAGTAAATTTCCTAGGTATGTTTCTATATCCAGTAAACCAAAGTGAGAGTAGGTGTAGAGGATTAATAGCTTTTTAGGGTTGGAGCTGGGGGTCAGCTGAGGTTAGCACTTTCCCAAGTCAGCTACAGGAGAATTTAGGGCACTCACTCTCCCTTACCAGGAGGGACCAGAATCAAATGGGTTTGGACGTCCCTTTATCTCTGAAGATCCCTAATGTGATCTATTTGAAAGAATCCTTTCCTGACTATATTGTTCTGCCAAATGGGAGATAATTGCAGGGAGCTGGCTTCTAATGTTTGATTCAGGGAACAAAGCAGAGATTAGACTGTGGAAACCAAGGTTGGGAACAGAACAGAGATTAGGCTGTGGGAACCAAGATTGTTGACTATGTGACTAAATTCTCTCACTGGAGATCCCATGGAGTTGAGGGTGAAGTAGCACATGGGAGAAACTGTGCCCAGTAATCCATACACTGCTGGATCTTTCTTGGGACGGGTTCCACTCAAAGAGGGGAGAGCTTATGGCTTCATACAAGAAATCTACAGCAGGAAACAGCCAATTCATTCAAAAGGCAATAGCTCCAATATGCCCTGAATTCTTGCTTTAATCCCCCATCAGATTATGGTGGGTTGACCTTATAAATGATGGCTGAATTCTCACTGCACAATTTTGCAGCCCACAGCAGGCGGCAGCCCAGACCTTGGGTGTCCATGTGGCCTTTCATGGCAACATGGGCAATGGATGTTAATACAGACCCTGGCTGGCCTAGGACCATGGACCCAGGTGGGCCTGTGGCTGTCTTCCACCTGCCAGGACTGAGAGGACAAGGTCTTAAATTTGGTCTTGTCATGGAATATCTTATTTTCTCCATATATGGTGATTGAAAGTTTGCTGGGGATAGTAGTCTGGGCTGGCATCTGTGGTCTCTTAGAGTCTTCAAGACATCTGCCCAGGCCCTTCTGACTTTTATAGTCTCCATTGAGAAGTCAGGTGTAATTCTTATAGGTCTGACTTTATATGTTACTTGACCTTTATCCCTTGACACCTTTAATATTCTTTCTTTGTTCTGTACATTTAGTATTTTGTTTATTATGTGGTATGGGGACTTTCTCTTCTGATCCAATTTATTTGGTGTTCAATTAGCTCCTTATATGTTTATAGGCATCTCTTTCTTTAGGTTAGGGAAATTTCCTTCTGTGGTTTTGTTGAAAATATTTTCTGGGCCTTTGAGCTGGAAATCTTCTCTTTCTATTCCTATTATTCTTAGATTTTGTCTTTTCATAGTTTCCCAGATTTTCTGGATGTTTTGTGTTAGGACCTTTTTAGATTTAACATTTTCTTTGACCAATGTATCAATTTTTTTTCTATCATATCTTCTACACCTGAGATTCTTTCTTCCATCTCTTGTATTCTGTTGGTATGTCTATAGTTCCTGCTTACCTAGATTTTCCATCTTCAGGATTCCTTCAGTTTGTGTTTTCTTTATTATTTCTATTCCCATTTTCAGGTCTTGAGAAGTTTTATTCATTTCCTTCACCTGTTTGTATTGTCCCAGATTTCTTTAAGGGGTTTATTCATTTTCTCTTTAAGGGCCTTTATCATCTTCTTAAGATTGGTTTTAAGGTCCTTTTCTTGTGCTTCAGCTGTGTTGGAATATCCAGGGCTCACTGTAGTAGGATAGATGGGTTCTGGTGGTGCCATAGTGTCCTGGCAATTGTTGGTTGTATTCTTACACTGGCCTCTAGTCATTTGGGTTAGAGGCTATTATAGATTCAGGTGCTGATTTCTGAGTTTACCTTTGTTAGATGAATGTTTCTTTCCTTGACTTCTGTTTCTTTTCTGCTCTTCTGGCCTGAGTGGCCTGGTGTTCTGGTGACCAGCAAGTCTTCAGGTCCAGTAGGGTTCTCCACTGGGGTTTTTATGGCCTGTGTGACCTCTGGAATTTTGGGTGCCAATGTTGCCTCTGGGGTTCTGTAAATAGAAGCAGAGTTTCTCTCCCACCTGTTCCCAAATATCCAGCAGCCACTTCCTAAATTACCACACAGAGGCTTATATTAATTATAAATGCTTGACTGATGGCTCAGGCTTATTACTAACTAGCTCTTACATTTAAATTAACCCATTTCTATTAATCTGTGCATTGCCATATGGCCTGTGGCTTACGGTCCTTAGGTATCTTGCTCCTTGGGCAGCTGGCTTGCATCTGCCTAGCTCTTCCCTCTTCATCCCAGGCCTCAGCTTGATATTTTTTGCCTAACCTTATCCT
This sequence comes from Peromyscus leucopus, assembly GCF_004664715.2. Classification (NCBI taxonomy): domain Eukaryota; kingdom Metazoa; phylum Chordata; class Mammalia; order Rodentia; family Cricetidae; genus Peromyscus; species Peromyscus leucopus. The sequence continues at coordinate 465,783 of NC_051079.1, read as the reverse complement.
GCCTGACTATTGGCCAGAGCAGCTTTATTATCAACCAATGAGAGTAACACACACTCACATCATACAGAAGGACCATCCCATAGTAGACTTCTAAGAACCTGTGTGGCCTCTGGGGTTCTTAGTATGGTGTGGCCTCCAGTAGAGCAGAAGTCTTCTGCTGAAGTTGTGGGCTGGATTATGGAGCCCAGGGGAGGGGGTGCAGCTGGGGACTGTTGGGCAGGCTTTAGCGAGTGTTAGCTGGCAGTGGGTGATGTCTTACCTGGGGTCTCTAGTACTGGCATGGCCTCTGGTAAAGCAGAAGTCTTCTTCTAGAGTTGTGGGCCAGAATATGGAGCCCAGGGGAAGGCATGCAGTTGGGGCTATTGGGAGGGCTTCAAGGAGTGATAGCAGGAGGTGGGTGATCTCTAGAATAAGCTTGGCCTCCAGTAAAGCAGCCAGAATTTGGTCCTTTCTATTCTTAATCCCATTCTAGTATCTTGAGGCAGAAGGGTCAAGGTCCTAGGGAAAAAATACAGTCACAAAATGAATAGAGTCTGGGATTCCAAATCACCATGTAGAGAGATCTGTTGAATAATCAAGAACAACTTCCTCACACCAAGTGTGGGCTTGTGATAATATAATATTTTATATTAATTAATTAATCTAACTATTACCATAAAACAGAATAAATGGAAAGGATGGATACTTTGCAATCAAATATACATTTGTAGGGGCTAGAGAGATGACTCAGCAGTTAAGAGCACTTGCTGCTCTTGCAGAAGACCTGGGTTTGGTTCCTAATACCCATGTAGTGATTCACAACTGCCTGTAACTCTAGTTCTATGGGATCCAGTATCCTCTTGTGGCCTTCATAGGCACCAGGAATGTACACAGTGCACATATACATATGCAGAAAAAACACACATACACAAAAAAGTTTTTTTTTTTTAAAAAAAAACACATGCCTTGTAGTTAGATTCAAATTTTCTGGATGATGAGTATAGAAACAAGCTAGAAAAGAAATCATCTGTCCTGTGGAAGCTGGACTTCACTTAGGGCCTTTTGGTCTCACTGTTGTATCCCACCTTGACCAGTGCTTTCCCCAGTCATTTCTTCACTGCCAAGGATCCCAGGCAGCAGCCTCTTCAGCTTGAGCATGGGTGGAATCCACAATAGTGCCTAACCATTTTTAGTTCTGGGGTGTTTTGTGTCTTTCCATATTGATGTAATTCTGTGCCATTCTGACCATTCTGTTGCCTTCCCAAATGATTATTTGGTGATTTGTACAACAAAATGGGAGCCTTCTAACAGTCCATAAACAAGGTGGCTTATTAAGCAAAGGGACTCCATAAGACACCAGGCATGTAAGCTATTTTTTTTTTCTGAGACAGGGTTTCTCTGTGTAGCTTTGCACCTTTCCTGGAACTCACTCTGTAGCCCAGGCTGGCCTTGAACTCACAGAGATCCACCTACCTCTGCCTCCCGAGTGCTGGGATTAAAGGCATGTGCCATCACTGCCTGGCATAAGCTATTTCTTTAAAAGTAAGGTTTATTGCTAATCTTGGGAAATGTTTTAAAATTCCAGATTAATTGCAACATCCGTTTCCTGAAATGAAATACCTTACTTTGAATCAACACTTTTCTGGAATGCCAGGCCTATAGCCACACTCAGTAGCAAGGATGGAGAGTGGTTCCCACAGTATATTATCACCTTTTTCCAGTCACCATTACAGATTTCACCAGGATACAGCCTAGGACATGCACAGCACCTGGTATAGCATGTCTGCATGTGCTCCGAGGGGCCCTGTGCAGGATGGAGCTTTTCAGAGATGTGCTTGGGTGGTACAGCCTGGCATGGGTCTATTCACTGTGGACCTGCTCCAGTCTGTTTGGAGATGTTCCTGGAGGGAGGTCTGGGTGGCTTCCATCTCTCTCCTGGGCACTGACAGCCTGCACTGTTGGCTTGAGAGATGTAATAATACAACTAAAACAAATCATGGACACATTTTCCCCTGGAGTTGCCATCTGCCCTAGACCATTCTCACCCAATAAGTAAGCCCAAATCTCCAGAAAAATAAGCATTTCATAAGCACTTGTAAACTTACATTCCTCCATGCCTTCATTTTGTCTGCAAACTCCAAAACCCTGGATACTTCTTGAGTTGCTGTGTTCAGGTTCAGGAGCCTATATAGGCTGATAATATTTGATATCAAGACTTTATGTTTAAAAGTAATATTTTACCTCTGATAAAATTACTCTCTTGGAAGGTTTTCAGGAAACAAATGCTTACCATGAAAAATTTTAGGAAAACTAATTCTAGAGAAATTAGTCACTCAGTACTTTGAAGCATTTGTAACTTCTAAATTCCCAGAAAAATCAACATGGGGCAGACTTCTTGCTGATTTCTTGACTTTTTTATTCTCCTAAGAATGCCAATCTCTCAGTGGGGTAGAATATAATTTATGAGCCAGTACTGGTCTAAATTAATTTATGATGAAAATATTTTTATAGGAGTGGTTATAAAAGTAGGTGGTAATAGCTCCATCCCAGAGTATCCCCCAAATTCAGGGCAGAATGGGATCTGCTAGGCAGGCTTTTCTCTGTTTTGCTCTGTCATAGTCTGGCTGGTCACTTGAGTCATGAGAGCCACCTACTGGGCTTAAGAAGCCTATAGCAGGCCCTTAGGCTCCCTAGCTCAGAACTACTCTCAAGATAGGTAGCCAGGGAAAGTCCAGACTCAAGTGCCAAAGGGCCTAATTAATACCAGATATCTACCATGGCAGGAAAATTAACCTGCCATCTACCATCTACCAACATGAAAGAGGAGCAGGAATGTAAGCAACTCATTTTATAGAGAGGGAGAAACAGCTTGAAGTTCAGGTGGCATGGACTCTAGGTCAAGGGTGAATGGCATAACTATTTGGCCAATGTCAAGAAGACAGCAGATTGAAAGTCTTATGAGTAGGAAGTCTATGGTGGGAAGGATGAGGAGGAGCTCTTGGTTGTTAGCATCTTTGAGTCTTACATTATTCACTAGGGAACACTCATACAGAGGTCGTATCAACAGTGAGGTCCATAGGGTGTTTTCATTTTGTGGATGTGGACAGTGAATGCTGAATATTTAAGATGGTGTCACTTCCTGAAGAGACCAAGCCAGCCAGTGGGTGGCAGATTGATTTCAGTTTTTGTTTTCTACACTAGATGTCTTCCCTACAATGCATCTGTCTCATCACTGCCATCCAGAAGCTCATGGGATAGCTGATTAGTTGCCATGTGGCTCTGCCTAGTGTGTGGCCATGAGCACATGACATATTTGTCAGTTATCTGATCAGCCAGAAGAAGCAGGTCTACTGGGAGAGCGGGAAGACTGCTGAAGGCGAGAAGGCTAGCTCTGGGGCTCTGGAGTTTGTATCAACTACTGCTTGTTTCTATGACCAAATACATGGCAGAACTTAAGGACAAAAGTCTATCTGGCTCTTGGTTTCAGAAATTTCAACCAATAGTCCTCACATTGTTTTGGGGTCACAGTGAGAGAGAGCATCATGATGGTAGGTATATGTGGAAGAGGCTGTTCATCTCACAGCAGACAGGAAGCAGAGTGAGGCAGGTACCAGGACCACTGATGGACTTCCTCTTAAAGTTTCCCCAAACTCCCAAAATAGCACCACCAGCCAGGGGCCAAGTGTTTAACACATGAACGTGTGGGGGACATTTCATATTCAAGTCACACACAGGCACCAAGAGGTAGAATTGCAATGGACCCCTATAGTCATTGCTTCTCTACCTTATAGCTTTAGGTTCTACCATATTCTAGTCCTGGTTTCTGCAGGAGAAACCAGGCAATCACCAAAGTTGAAACTGATTGCTGCTTGGTTGCTTCAGTCTATATCTTAGTTAGGGTTACTAGTGTTGTGATGAAACTCCATTGTAGGGGTGGTTGTCTGTGCTTTACCCTGAAGCACCATCCCTAGTAAGCAGCAGGTAACTGCTAGGTACCTGCTCCCCACTGGAGTGTGGCCGAGGGGGGACCCCTTAAGACCTGAGATGCATATGTGCTCACCCTCTTGGCTACTTCGTGGTCTTGGATGCTGGATACTGGTGCTATGAATCAAGGCATAGTTCTACAGATAACCATGGTGGATCGTGTCTCACACCTCCTGGATCCCGCAACCAACTCCCTTATGCTTGTTGTAAGTTAACCCAAAATAAACCCCTTTGATTATCAGATAAACTCCATGGAATTGCCTCATTATCTGGTGCCCAATGTAGGGCCTCTGTCTTTTGCTCCTTGGCTACTGGGGCGCACTTCCCATGCTTCCCTGTCTCTTTTAAAATTCCCTCTCCTCCTGGGGACCCAGCACTTACCCATTCAGCTCACTAATGTGTATGTAGTTTCATGTTTCTCAGGGTTATGGATAATGGTTATAGGGTTGGGGATGGAAGAAAATACTGAAGTCAGTATTCTCCTTAAGAAAAAGGGGAATGTATAGGTATAGGATATTAAGGTAGATTACTATATATACTAGTAAATTAATTTAGTAAAGTATCAGCCTTAGATAAATTGCACTGTTATGGATTCTTGTATATTTGTACAAATGTAAACTATTTTTATATTCCTATTTAAGATAATTTGTATATTGATACAAATACAGAACTATATTTTTTGTAATGTACATGTATTTCTACTCTTATTTGAAATGTTTGTATATTGATACAAATGTAAAATTGTATTTATCATACTGTATGTATGTTCTACCTCTGTTTAGGATATTTTATATATTGATACATATTTAGGATTATTGTCATATTGCATATTGCACTATACATTCCTACCTTTGCTTAAGCTATTATGTGTATTGTCACAATTTTGAGGGCATTGTCCTTCTACTGTACATTTGCTTACAAACTGTTTACTTTGTTTACATAAAGCCTTAGTCCTTAGGTTATTTAGGTAGATAAGACGTGGTCTTGGATGCTGGCTGTTGGTGCTATGGATCAAGGCAGAGTTCTCCAGAGAACCCTCCCACATCAATCACTAATTAAGAAAATGTCTGCAGACTTATTTACAGCTCAATCTTATGGAGACATTTCCTTCATTGAGGTTCCCTTCTCTCCTATGAATCTAGCTTGTATCAAGTTACCATAAAAGTAGCCAACATAGTCTATTATGTCAGTAGACAAGGTAGCAAAGAAAAATTAGCTATAAACTAGGCATGGTGGTACAGGCTTGTGATCCTAGCTCTTGGGACATTGAAATAGAAGAATCACAAGTTTTGAGGGCAGTTTGGGCTACATAGTGAGGATCTGTTTAAAAAAAAACAAAAAGAGAAGATAAATATATATATATATATATAATGATAGATAGAAGTAATCCTCATACTAAGAGGAGTTAGAGTTGTTCCAATGGAGCACAAGGTATATGAGCCATGTTAATAATAGGGCCTGATGACCAAGGCATCTAAGGACTCTGGGCTAAGGTTCTGGGTCTGCCCCACAAGGCAGGGGGCCTGAGGAAGTTATTGGTAGTAAAGGGGGAATTCAGTACTTGACTTTGAACATTCTTTCTCAGGAATTAGATATGAGCACAGGAACCCAATATGGAGACCCTCTGCTTTTGATTTATAGAAGCCTTTGAGGAAGAAACTAACTAAGGAAGACTAATGATGTACTGAGCTCTGTAGTAAAGGTGCTCATGTTAATGCTTATTAGAGAAGTGCTTGGGAACCTCAGGAGCCTGAGTTGACATGTGGCTCTTTCCACAGAACCAGGGCCCTTGTGGTAAAGGCTCACATACAACTTTGGAAAGTCACCAAGCCACATCCCTGCCTCCTCCATAAGCCACTGTGTCACCAGTAGAAACTCATTATTCCTTCAAGTGAAGAGATGGAGAGAAATATAATCCTTAAACACTTAACCATTTTCTTGATCTCAGACAGCCAAGTCACACACATGACCACAATTTAGATGCAGTGTTACGTTCACACTTTATTGTTCAAACACAAGCCAGTTGAATGTTTTTATAACTGACTGAATTTCATTTAAAAATTATCCCATGTGCTTTATTCTGATCAATTACCAGATTAAAGCAGCAAGCATCATATAATTATAGTATTGACAGTGGTCTAAAGTTTGTCAAAGTGAAATTTTGTTTTCCCTCAATCCTTTATTACTCTCCTGAGCTGGGTGTGTTGGAGCTCAGCATATGAGCTGGCTGTTCAAATGGAGCCATAGGTAAAATGGGCTTGGAAGTGCTTTAGTCTAGTACAGAATCATGACTGTGGAAGCATTACAGATAGAGCTGGCTGTTTCAGCCTTTCATGCTATTCTTCATTTTTGTTTCTCCAGGCTGCTTTTGAACTGTTGACCTGCCTGCCTCTTCCTCCCAAGTGCTGGGATTATAGACATGTACCACCATGCCCGGCTCTCTAGCTTGTTCTTGAATGCCATTAGTTTGAGTAAATACTTGAAGAGAGTAAAAAACTCAAAATCATAGTAACCAAGTAGCAGAGGTCACCATGCAGTCCCCATGGTGGTGTACTGCTTCCTCATGGTGACTGGAAACACTTTCATTCACCTGGTGGATTTTTTAAAATTTTCTTTAAAAAATATTTTATGTGTATGGGTAATTTGCCTACATGAATGTTTGTATACCATGGGCATTTGGGAGAGTGCAAAACTCAGAAGAGGGCATTAGGTCCCCGAGTTACAGGCAGTAGTGAGCTGCCACATGGGTGCCAGGAACCAAACTCTGTTCTTCTGTAAAAGCTGTAAGTACTGACTGAAGAGCCTCTCTCTAGCCACTTGCTAGTTTGTTTTGTTGTTTTTAGGTTCATGTTATTTGAGAAGAACCCTCTACTGCTTTCTAATTCATACACCTGTTTAAATGAGCACAAAATTTCCTTTTATGTAAAAAATGCACATTTTATCCCCCAATTACAGAAAGTTATTCATTGCCCTGTGTCACCTTTCCCAGATGTCCCACCTGTGTGTTCAGTATTTGAATGTCTTTAGTAGCAAGTATTCCATCTGTGAAAAGGTGAACTTTACTCCTCTGTTGATACTGGACAGCATGTTGGTGATGCCTATATGAGGTACCACAGAAGAATATGTGCCTCCTATCTAAGAACTCAAAGATCTGCTCATCATGATGGCTATGATAAAGGTAGAACAATTATGAGATGTGTTTAAGAAGGCACCTTCTGAACTTGGGTAAAGAATGTGATCCATCCATGCAAATATCATCTTATGTTGGTCCATGCACATTCATGGCAGTGATGCTTTTCCTACTTAACGTATATAAGGCATAGATATGTCCTGTGCACTTGGAGATAGAGTTTCCATCCCGGTGGCACCCTGATAACACACACCCATTATAGATTTGTATGAGAATTACATGTTTATTTTTCAGTGTGGTGATAGAATCTAAGGTCTTCTGCACGCTAGGCAAGCACTCTACTGCTAAGCTACATTGGCAGCCCTGTTTTTTTGTTTGTTTGTTTGTTTGTTTTTGGTTTTTTGAGACAGGGTCTCTGTGTAGCTTTGTGCCTTTCCTGCATCTCACTTTGTAGCCCAGGCTGGCCTCAAACTCACAGGGATCCTCCTGCCTCTGCCTTCCAAGTGCTGGGATTAAAGGCGTGTACCACCACCACCACCACCACCACTGCCCGGCTGGTAGCCCTGTTTTAACCTTTTGTAACCATACACTGATACACAATTTTTATGAAATGCCTATGGGATGATATAAATACTCCTTTTGTGGTTCAGTGTACATGTCTCTTGACCTCAAGACTTCATTGCTACCATACTCATTTCTATAGGTGTGGACCTTGATGTGGCCTTGGGCTGGGTGAGCACTTCTAAGAGAGCCAAGGGGACATTACTGGCCAATGTTGTTATGGATTGTGGTGATATTTTATTTGTGTTCTAACAAATAAATCTTTCCTAGAGATCAGAGTGCAGAGCTAGCCACTAGACACCAGGCAGTGGTGGTACACACCTTTAATCCCAGCCCTTGGGAGGAGGAAACAGGAATCGATATGGCTAGGTGGAGAGAGGAAGTGATAAGGCAGAGTGGAGATAGGAGCTCGGCCCCTTTTGGTCTGAGGATTTGGTAGAGGTAAGAAGTGGCTATGACTTGCTCCTTTGTCTCTCTGATCTTTTAGCATGTACCCCTGTATCTGACTCTGGGTTTTTATTATCAAGACCAATTAGGATTCGTGTTACAATGGATGGTGATCTCACAAGAGTGCTTGTGGAGAAAACTACTTTATTTTTAAAGACTCTTAAGATGATTCTGGGTGCCTTGAAGAATTATCAGATTACATTGATTACTAATGATTGTTGTAAGGTGATGTCATCATTATAAGCATTATTATAAGGAGATTTTTGTCAGAACAGTGGAGTGGAAACTGCTTGAGGTTGAGGGGCCTGCTACTCAGCATCAAGTCTGTGAACACCAGGAGCTTCAGCTACCTCATTTCATAAAGGATGAACTGTGATAGCCACATGTTAATACTATTTATTATCTTTATCTACATAATTAATATCTTTATCTATATAGAAATGCACAGTTGGAAATGAATGAAATTAGGTGCCCTTTTCTTCTTTCTCTCTTTCTCTCTCTTTCTTTCTTTCTTTCTTTCTTTCTTTCTTTCTTTCTTTCTTTCTTTCTTTCTTTCTTTCTTTCTTTCCTTCCTTCCTCCCTTCCTTCCTTCTTTCTCTTCCTTCCTTCCTCCCTTCCTCCCTCCTTCCCTCCCTCCCTCCCTCTTTCTTTCCCTCCCTCCCTCCCTCCTTTCCTCCCTTCCTCCCTCCCTTCCTTTCTTTCTTTCTTTTTGATTTTTTGAGACAGGGTTTCTCCATGTAGTTTTTTTGGTACCTTTCCTGGAGCTCACTCTATAGACCAGGCTGGCCTCGAACTCACAGAGATCTGCATGCCTCTGCCTCCCAAGTGCTGGGATTAAAGGCGTGTGCCACCACCACCTGGCCAGGTGTCTTTTTCTAAGCACTGTAAAGGAGTAGGTTATAAGTTGATACTGAAGTTGGCAAGGGGCAGATTGTGACTATTGTTGCTTTGTAGGCCATGGTCCCTTATCACAGCTCAACTCTGCTGTTACAGTTCAGAAGCAGCCACCACAGGCACTGCGTTAATTTCCATCACTGTGACAACACACTCAAGGGAATCAACTTAGAAGAAGGAAATGATTTTTTTGGCTGACACTTTTAGAGGGTTTGGAGGTCCCTTGTTCCTGTTGCCTTGGGCTTGTGGCAGCACAAACCATCATAGTGGGAACAGTGTGGTAGAAAAGGCCTATCTACATTAATGGTGGCCATAAGGAAAGGAACAGACAGGAAAGAACTAAATTCTCAATACCTCCCTCAAAGATATTTTCCCAGTGACAAAATTCCCCCTCACTAGACCTCACCTCCCAGTAATGCCATAGGCAAGAAATCAAATGTTTGGTGTGTGGCCTTGTGGGAACTATAATATAAGCAGATAGTAAATAAACCAATGAACCTGGGCTTTAATAACATTTGGTTTGCAGATTGTGGGCCATATTTGCTGATTCCTAGTTTAGTGTAAGCACATATAAGGCAAACAACTTACTACGGTCTTTCTCTTACAACCTTGTGTATACCTGGGAAGACATTTATTGATTTTCTCAGCGTATTAATTAACAGAATGGAAAGTCCTTAGGTTCGGGGTTCAAGACATGATTGCCAGCCTGGCTTTGAAAGTGCAAAATTACTTCCTTGCTTTCTACTCAAGGTCCCATCTTTTCTTGGCATGGAACCCTACCTACTTTTTGTCTATAAAACTGCTAACCCACTTACCTGGGACATGTCATTAGGTGTCTGGAATGACTTAAAACCTGTTATTTCCTTAGCTGAACCAGGTACTTGAAAGATTTACAAAGAAAGGAAGGGACTAAGATCATGACATGTATCTTTGGAGCCAGACACTGTAGTAGGTAATTTCTGCATATCTTCTCATTGAAGCTTGCAATAATTTTATGAGAGAGGCATTAGTATATCCAGTGTACATTTGGCATATTCAATACCATAGTTAATACATTTGCTATTTTCTGTTTTGTTTTTGTTCTTTTAAAATTTTTAAAATTTTTTGTTTTCAATACATCCTGAATACAGTTTCTCCCTTTACTCTTCCTATTTCCTGCTAGCCCTTCCCCCAGACCCACTGCTCTGGTTCTCTTCAGAAAAGAGGAGGCCTGCCAGGAATGAACATGGCGTAACAATATATAAAAAGACTAGGCACAAACTCTTTTTAAAAAAATTCATTTTAATTTTTACTTATGTGTACACATGTGTCTGTGTGGGTGCATGACATGTGTAGGTGTTCATGGAGGCTAAAAGAGAGCATTTGGATTGCCTGGATCTGGAGTTACAGGTGGTTGAGAGCTCTGCAACATGGGTGTTGAGAACAGAACTCAGATCCTCTGTAAGAGCAGTAAACCTTTGAGATTTGGTTACAGTTCAGATTAAAGAATGACTAAATATAAATAAAACATTTTATCATTTTTGCATGTGATGGGTAGAGGCATAACCATCTCTTTGTTGAAGTGGGTCACATGTTCAGTTTCTCCATTACAGTTTTTTGTTGTTGTTAAGTAAGGTACGGCTTTGATTTCAGAGGACATACCTTGTCCAGCATAGAAATTAATATCTAAAGAGGTTAAGTAGGTCTTAGAATTTTAAATTTCTTTTCTTTTAGCTAAAATGTTGCATCCTGGGGCTGGAGAGATGGCTCAGAGGTTAAGAGCACTGACTGCTCTTCCAGAGGTCCTGAGTTCAATTCCCAGCAACCACATACATGGTGGCTCACAACCATCTGTAATGAGATCTGGCACCCTCTTCTGGCCTGCAGTCATACATGCTGTGTACATAATAAATAAATAAATCTTTAAAAAAAATGTTGCATCCTGGATTCCAAGCTCACTTGAAATGTTTATTTTGATCATTTCTCTGGAGTTTTCACTTTGTAAGGGAAGAAAGAATATAGATGAGCTGGGCAGCTGCTTGGCAAACCCTCATCCTCTATCTCAACTGAAAACCGATGCAAAGGTTAGAAAAAGGCTGTTTTTACTTTTATGGTGTTAAGATGACTGCTTCTGGACTGGACTGGAATGTCTCAAGCTGTTCTTATTTATCAGTGTTTTGACTTAAGTACTGATGCTATATCCCATAACCTTTTGAAATCCTAGCATTCCATTTTTTTTTTTTTCCGAGACAGGGTTTCTCTGTGTAGCTTTGTGCCTTTCCTGGTACTCACTCTGTAGCCCAGGCTGGCCTTGAACTCACAGAGATCCACCTGCCTCTGCCTCCTGAGTGCTGGGATTAAAGGCATGTGCCACCACTGCCCGGCCACATTCCATATTTTATTAAATTCGTGCAGGTCACACAAATGTGGATATGTATACACATTCCTTTTAGTGAAGATAATTTTTAATCAATTTTCCTAAAATATACTTTAAATAGATGTTGTATATGTACATTTCCTACTTAAATTCTGAGATATTTGTAATATGTACATGACATCTGATATAATGTAAATTATATCTGACTAAAGTTTATGATGATATTTTAATTGTACTGAAATGTGATTTTATTTGTATGTTAATAAATAAAGTTGCCTGGGGGTCAGAACTAATAGCAAGCCATAGCAGAAACTGGGAGGTGGTGGTGCATGCCTTTAATCCCAGCTCTTGGGAGGCAGAGCTAGGCAGATCTCTGTGTGTTCAAGAATACAGCCAGCATGGAGACACACACCTTTAATCTCAATACCAACCATAGAAGACCTGGAGGTCTGTACAGATGGGCAGTGACGAGGAGGTCATGTGGTTGGGTTTACAACCATTGAGAAGGCAGAATAGAAAGTCAATTAAGAGCACAAACACACAGGAAGTAGGTCTCTTGCGGAGAGGTAGGACAGCAGCAGCAGTGAAGGATAAGGTTTTTAATCTCAGCTCTTAGCTATTGCTCTGACCTCTTGGCTTTCATCTCTGAATCAGCTCTGTGTTTCTTATTTAAAGAGACGGATACATCTACAGAAGTTACTTTATTTTCTAATTTAAATTATTTTAGTAGTCATTATTAAATAAATGCTGCAATTTGTTTGTTGTGGAACTTATTCCTAAAGTGACCACAAATTATTTTTCCACATGCAAGAATGCATTAATCAGAGTTGATGTAATTGTATTGAAAATATCTTTTTTTGGTTGTGTGTGCAGGCCGCTCCACCACCACTGCCACCCATTGGACACTATAACCTACAAGACAAGACCCACACCACTGCTCAAATCCACTGAACCCATCATCCTCACCCTGGCCAAACATCTCCCACAGCATCAGAAGCCCCTAGAGGTACGAGCACTACCCACACCAATTGGAAAAACAGGCACAGGTACAACCCACACCAGTTGGAAGGACAGACCCCATAGGCACAGGTACAGCCCACACCAGCCAGAAGAAGTGGACCATACACTGGAGCTAGGCACCCAACCCCACAAACCTCAGCTGAGACAACCCTTCTCAACCTGACAACAGCCAGTCACCAGAATCCCTGGTCATTCTGGCCAGAAGACAATAAAGGAACAAAGGACCCACCCAACAATGACATCACAAGAAGCAACACCTGTACCTATAATTATGCTAAACCCAGATGAGTAAATGGCAGTGTAAGAATACATTCAACAACATAAAGAGCAATACGACACCACCTGAACCTAGTGGTTCTACAACAGTAAGACCTGAACATCCCAACACAGAAGAATCAGAAGAAAGCAACCTTAAAAATAATTTTATGAAGATGGTAGAGGCCCTTAAAGAGTAAATTAAAAATTCCCATAAAGAAATAGAGGAAAATACAAACAAAAATTAGAAGAAATCAATAAACCCCTTAAAGAAAGCCAAGAAAAAACAATCAAACAGGTGAAGGAAACAGTTCAAGACTTAAAAATTGAAATAGAGGTGTGGGGTTCCCCTGATCCCACCAAGAATTAGGCCCACCACCTGCAGCAGACCTTGACTGAGGAGGGGTAGTGTGCCACTGGCCAGTCACCCAGCCTCTAGGTACCCAGAGACAATCAGACTCAGTGGGGAGCCGTGTTGAGCAGGAACTCGTTTATTAAGCATCAGCACACCCTTTATAAAGTACCAAACCACAAGCCAGCTTTCCTTCTACCAATCACAACAAAGGCCATGTATCCACCAGCCTCTCCAGGCATAGCTCAGCATGATGATCATGAGGAGGTCATGCACCTGTGTCATCTTTCCTGATCCCAATCATAATTTTTGGTAAACAAGTTAGGTCCTTGCCCATTTCCTCTTGGCACCATCTTTGGCTTTTGCAGCCCGACATGTGCTTGGCATACCCACATAGAGGCAGTAAAGAAAACACAAACTGAGGATTCTGGAAATGGAAAATCTGGATAAATGAACAGGAACTACAGGTGCAAGCATAACCAACAGAATACAAGAGATGGAAGAAAGAATATTAGGTGCTGAAGATATGATAGAGGAAATAGATTCATTGGTCAAAGAAAATATTAAATCCAACAAATGCTTTTTTTTTTAAAAAAAAAAAAATTTATTTGTTATGTATACAGTGTTCTGTCTGTAGGCCAGAAGAGGGCACCAGATCTCATTGTGAGCCACCATGTGGTTGCTGGGAATTGACCTCAGGACCTCAGGTATCCACTGAGTCATCTCTCCAGCCTTAAATCCAACAAATTCTTAACACAAAACATCCAGGAAATGTGGGACACTATGAAAAGACCAAACCTAAGAATAATATAGATAGAAGGAGAAGAATTCCAGCTCAAAGACACAGAAAATATATTCAACAAAATCATAGAAGAAAACTTGTAAATGGAGGCAGAGTTTGCTGTCCCGACCATTGTTGACAAATAATCACACAAAAGCTTATATTAACTACAAAATGTTTGGCCACTAGCTCAGGCTTATTATTAACTAACTTTTAAATTAACCCATTTCTATTCATTTAAGTATTGCCATGTGGCTGTGGTTTTACCAGTTCTCTGGCATCTTGCTCCTTGGGTGGCTGGCTTGCATCTCACCCAACTCTGCCCTTCTTCATCCCAGTCCTAAGTTTGATTGTCTCATCTAACTTTATCCTGCCTTGCCATTGGCCAAACATCTTTATTATTAATCAATGAGAGTAATACATATTCACAGCATACAGAAGGATCATCCCATAGCAAAAACTTTCCCAACCTAAAGCAGGACATGTCTATGAAGGTACAAGAAGCTTACAGAACACCAAATAGACTGGACCAAAAAAAATCCCCTCAACACATAATAATCAAAACACTAAACATACAGAATAAAGAAAGAATATTAAGAGCTACAAAGGAAAAAGACCAAGAATCATATAAAGGCAGACCTATCAGAATTGCATCCAACTTTTCAATGGAGACTCTGAAAGTCATAAGGTCCTGGAAAGACATTTTTCAGACACTAAGGGATCATGGATGCCAGTCCAGACTACTATACCCAGAAAAAATTTTAGTTACCATAGACAGAGAAAACAAGATATTACATGACAAAACCAGATTTAAGCAATACCTATCCACAAATCCAGCCCTACAGAAAGCACTAGAAGGAAAATTCCAAGGAAGTTAGCTGCACCCACAAAAACACAGGTAATAGATAATGTCACACAATAGATAATGAGCAAATCTCAGAGAAGGGAAATACACACACTCTATCACCACTACCACCACCACCACCACCACCACCACCACCACCACCACCACCATCAAAACCAAAAATAACAGGAATTAACTGGTTATTAATATCTCTTAATATCAATAGACTCAATTCACCTATAAAAAGACACAGGCCAACAGAATGGATAGAAAAACAGGATCTATCCTTCTGCTGCATATAAGAAACACACCTCAACTTCAAAGATAGACATTACCTCAGAGTAAAGGGTTGGGAAAAGATTTTCCAATCAAATGGACCTAAGAAACAAGCTGGTGTAACTATCCTAATATCTAGCAAAATAGACTTCAAACTAAAATTAATCAAAAGAGATGGAGAAGTACATTTTGTATTCATCACAGGAAAATCCATCAAGATAAAGTCTCAATTCTGAACATTTATGCCCAAAATACAGAATACCCACATTTGTAAAAGAAACATTACTAAAGCTTAAATCATACATGAAACCCCACACACTAAGAGTGAGAGATTTCAACACCTAAAGCGAGAAATCCATGGGAGTCTGCTTAAGGAATATTAGGGAATTTATTAGGGTATAAATTGGAGAAATAATACTAAAAAATACAGAACTGAGTAAACAGCTGAAGTTGTCCTCTGTTCTGATTGGGAGCAAATCCACCTGGCAGTCTGCTCAAGCCAGGAACCAGGAACCAAGGAGAAGGGGCCTTGTGACCCCTCTCCCTTTCCTTTTAAGAGGTCATGTATGAGGGCCATAAGCACTGCCCCCTTCAGGCCATATAGCCCAAGGTCATGGGTGGGGAAAATACCACTGCCCTCTTTGTCTAAATAAGATGGTTCTAAACCTAATGCAAACTACAAACAATAAGAATGATTATCAAGTATTGTCCAGGAGAAACAAAGGGTAATAACATAAACAAAAATGGAACTACAATCAGCAAGAACATCAAACAAGAAAGACATGCTAAATGTCCAGAAATGTCCAGATCATAGGTAAATGGCCAAGATTACCAAGATTACTCCAATAGCTATCCTATCCTGAAGAATCTAATTCTATACCTAATATGTTCTTAGCTAAGATATGAGAAGATTGTAACTCTAACTATCTAGTCTTCATCCCCATCAAAGACTGAGAAGGAAAATAATATTACTTGAGAAAACAGGAAGTGCAAACAAGCAACTTCTAAAAAAATTTGAGAATAGACAGAGACAGCTGGCAGCCTGGACAGTCACCTAAAAATTCTCAACACCATTGGGGCATTCGTTTTGGCTACAGGCCTAGAATATCTGATAGACCATTTTCAGAAGCAGGAATTTTGAAAGACCATCTTACCCTGTCTTGGCAAGGTTAAATAGCCACTTTCCCTCGTGTCCTGTTCATCCATAAAGGACAGTGTTCATACTGTCAGCAGTCAAGGCACGGGCAATTCTTTGCCCAGCAGGCCATTTTGTGCCAAGAAGAAGACAAAGTTCCAAACAGAGTGTCATAGAAGCCCAACTTTCTCTTAGGCGTAGATTGGTGCTGCTAGGAACAATCGTGTCTCATGTCAACAGAATTCTAAGTTATCAAAACATTTAAATCCCTTATTCTCTAGGTCTATGAAGTGTTTGAAGATTACCTATCCATCTGACATGTTTCTGTAAATCTGGAAAACCTAACATAGCTGTAAATATGACAATCATGGGTGACAATAGTTCTGTAAGTCTTGTCTACTCAAATAACCTAAGGACTAAGGCTTCACATTAAAGTAAACAATCTGTAAACAAATGTACCATATAAGGACAATGACCTCAAAATTGTGACAATACACAAAATATCTTAAATGGAGGTAGAAATGTATAGTGCAATATGATACAATATCCTTAATATGTATCAATATACAAAATATCCTAAACAGAGGTAGAACATAATACAGTATGAGAAATATAATTTTACGTTTGTATCAATATACAAAATATTTCAAATAGGAGTAGAAACGTGTACAATATGACAATTATTTATTTTGAATTTATATCAATATACAAATTATCTTAAATAGGGGTAGAAAAATAGTTTATATTTGTATTAATATACAAGAATCCACATCAGTGCAAATTATCTAAGGCTGGTAGTTTGCTAAATTAGTTTACTAGTAGATACAATAATCTACCTTAATATACTATACCTAACCATTCCCTCTTTTTCTTTTCCAAAAAAGAATCCTGAGTCTAAGTTTTATCATCCCCCACGCCAACCATATAACAACTTATCCATAACCCTGAGAAAATAAAAACTTTTGAGAGAGGGGGGTGTCATTTTTTAAAAAATTACTTCCTGCTGTTTAGGGGGTGATGGTATCTCTGCAGGATCCTGTAAGAAAGCCAAATGGTTAAGTCTCAATAGGACTAGTTGTAATGTTTGTAGCCAGTCTCAGTGTAAATGGGTAAAGTTATCTGAGGTTCTGGCTAGAAGTGTAATATGATGGTCCATCTCATCTTGGAACTGTCCTGAAGAGTTTGCAGTCCAAATGGCATCATTACGGACTGGTAGAATCGTTGTTGTAGGGCCTTATCTTCCTTTTGGAGACTTCAGAGATTACAATTGGAAAGACTTATTTTTTACTGTGGAAAATTTGAACAGAATTAATATCAAAATGGAAAGTTTGGATCTTAATATGACATGACATGTGAGGAAGGATTCTGAGAAATCAAGAATAAGCATGGAGAGAAATAGAATCTTGACAACAATGGTCCCTAGATTATTGATTTTCTTCTGTCCCACACCAGTTGGCTCCTCTGATATGAAACAGAATGTCCTAATTTTTTCTCTTAAGTGAGAAATCCATGGGAGTCTGCTGAAGGAGTATTAGGGTATAAATTGAGGAAATATATTCATGAATACAGAACCAATAGCTGTAAATAGCTGAAGTTGTCCTCTATTCTGACTGGGAGTGAATCCACCTGAGTCCACTCATGCCAGGACCCAGGAACCAGGCAGAAGGGGCCTCATGACCCCTCTCTCTTTCCTTTTAAGAGGTCTTGTATGAGGGCAAGACTTTGGGCCATATAGCCCAAGGTCATGGGTGGAGCAAATACCACTACAACACCTCAGTCTCACCAGTGGACAGATCATCCAGACAGAAACTAAATAGAGAAATAAGGGAACTAATAGATGTTATGACTCAATTGGACTTAACAGACATCTATAGAACATTTCACCCAAACACAAAAGAATATACCTTCTTCTCAGCACCTCATGAAACATTCTCTAAAATTGACCACATACTCAGTCACAAAGCAAGTCTCAACAGATACAAGAAATTTGGAGTAACCCCTGTATCTTATCAGATCACCATGGCTTAAAGTTAGAATTCAACAATCTAAATTACAGAAAGCATACACACTCATCAAAACTGAACAACACTCAACTGAATCACCACTGGGTCAAGGAAGAAATAAAGAAAGAAATTAAAGATGTCCTAGAATTCAATGAAAATTAATGTACAACCTACCCAAACTTATGGGACACTATGAAAGCAGTGCTAAGAGGAAAGCTCATAGCGCTGATTGCTTACATAAAGTATTTGGAGAAGTCTCACACTAGTGACTTAACAGCACACATGAAAGCTCTAGAACAAAAAGAAGCAAACTCACCCAGGAGGAGTAGATGGCAGGAAATAAACTGAAGGCTGAAGTCAATAAAATAAAAACAAAGAGAACAATACAAAGAATCAATGAAACAAAGAGTTGGTTCTTTGAGAAAATCAACAAGATAGACAAACTCTTAACCAAACTAATCAAAAGGCAGAGAGAGAATATCCAAATTAACAAAATCAGAAATGAAAAGGGGGACCTAACAGACACCAAGGAAATCCAAAGAATCATTAGGTCGTACTTCAAAAACCTGTACTCGACAAAATTGGAACATCTGAAAGAAATGGACAATTTTCTGGATAGGTACTACATACCAAAATTAACTCAAGACTGTTGTAGAATATTATTTTAAGATGTGTTACATTTGTTTAAACTGTGGAACATTTGTTTAATGATGGAAAGAGGTGTTCCATTCTTTTATGTTACATTTGTTTAACTCTGTGAAGCTGTGTTACTTTGCTTGTCTAAAACACCTGTTGGTCTAATAAAGAGCTGAGCAGCCCATAGTAAGGCAGGGGAAATGATAGGCAGGGCTGACAGGCAGAGAGAATAAATAGGAGGAGAAATCTGGAAGCAAAAGGAGAAAGAGCAAGAGAACAAGGAGAGGAGGATGGTAGCGGCCAGCCACCCACCCACACAGCCAGCCATGGAGTAAGAGTGAAGTAAGATATATAGAAATAAGTAAGGAAAAAGCCCAGAGGCAAAAGGTAGATGGGATAATTAAAGTTAAGAAAAGCTGGCAAGAAACAAGCCAAGCTAAGACCAGACATTTATAATTAAGAATAAGCTTCTGTGTGTGATTTATTTGGGAGCTGGGTGATAGGCTCCACAAAAGAGTAAAAACAACCAACAATACAAGATCAGATAAACAATTTAAATACACCTACAACCCCTAAGGAAATTGAAGCAATCATTAAAAGTCTCCTCTGCGCCCTCCCCCCAAAAAAAGCCCAGGGCCAGATGGTTTCAGCACAGAATTCTATCACAATTTCAAAGAAGAGCTACTAGCAATACTCCTTAAATTGTTCCACACAATAGAAACAGAAGGAACATTGCCAAACTCTTTTTATGAGGCCACAGTTACCCTAATACTCAAACCATACAAAGACTCAACAAAGAAAGAGGATTACAGACCAATCTCTCTCATGAACATTGATGCAAAAGTACTCATAAAATACTGACAAACCAAATCCAAGAACACATCAAAAAACTCATCTACCATGATCAAGTAGGCTTCATCTCAGAGATTCAGGGATGGTTCAGCATCCGAAATCTGTCAATGTAATCCATCATATAAACAAACTGAAAGAAAAATACACATTATTATCTCATTAGATACTGAAAAAGTCTTTCACAAAATCCAACAGCCCTTCATGATAAAAGATCTTGGAGACATCAGGGGTGCAAGGAACATACATAGACACAATAAAAGCAATATACAGCAAGCTGAGAGCCAATATCAAATTAAATAGAGAGAAATTCAAAGCGATTCCATGACAATCAGGAAGAAAATAAGGCTGTCCACTCTCTCCATGTCCATTCAGTATAGTACTCGAAGTTCTAGCTAGAGCAATGAAACAACAAAAAGAGATCAAGAGTTGGATACAAATTAGAAAGGAAGAAGTCAAACTTTTGCTATTTGCTGATGATATGATAGTTTACATAAGTGATCCCAAAAATTCTACCAGGGGATTCCTACAGCTGATAAACACCTTCAGTCATGAGGCAGGATAAAAGATATAGCCCTCCTATATACAAATGATAAATGGGCTGAAAAAGAAATCAGAGAAACAACATCCTTTACAATTGCCACAAATAATATAAAATATTTTGGGCTCTAACCAAGCAAGTGAAAGACCTCTATGACAAGAACTTAAGTCTTTGAAGAAAGAAATTGAAGAAGATATCAGAAAAATGAAAAGCTCTCCCATGCTCTTGGATAGGTAGGATTAACATAGTAAAAATGACTATTTTAGCAAAAGCAATCTACAGATTCAATACAATCCCCATCAAAATCCCAACACAATTCTTCACAGACCTCAAAAGAAACATAGTCAACTTCATATGGAAAAACAAAAAACCTAGGATAGATATAACAATCCTGTACAATAAAAGAACTGGAGGCATCACTGTCCCTGACTTCAAGCTCTAATATAGAGCTATAGTAATAAAAACAGGTTGGTATTGGCATAAAAACAGACATGTGGATCAATGGAATTGAATAGAGGACCCTGACATAAATCTGCACACCTATGAACACCTGATTTTTGACAAATATGCCAAAATCATACAATGGAAAGAAGAAAACATCTTTAATAAATGGTGCTGGTGTAATTGGATGCATATAGATCCATATCTATTGCCATGCACAAAACTCAAGTCCAAATAGATTCAAGCCCTGGTACCTCAACATAAACCCAGTTGCACTGAACCTGATAGAAGAGAAAGTGGGAAATAGCCTTGAACACACTGGCACAGGAGACTACATCCTGAATAAAACACCAGTAGCACAGACACTGAGATCGACAGTTAATAAATGGGACTTCTTGAAATTGAAAAACTCTGTAAGGCAATGGACACAGTAAATGAGACAAAACAGCAGCCTACAGAATGGGAAAAGATCTTCACCAACCCCACATCTGACAGAGGGCTAATCTCCAAAATATATAAAGAACTCAACAAACTAGACACCAAAACACCAAATAATCCAGTTAAAAATGGGACACAGACACAGATTCCCTTGTTCTCCCCCTTCCTGGTCCCCCCTTCCCCCCAGCCCACACCCCATTCCCACCTCCTCCAGGATGTTATATAGAACTGAATGGTATTGTAAAATAAAATAAAAGGAAAAAAATAGGACACAGAGCTAAACAGAATTCTCAACAGAAGAATCTCAAATGGCCAAAAGGAATTGCTCAAAATCCTTAGTCATCAGGGAAATACAAATCAAAATGACTCTGAGATACCATCTTATACCTGTCAGAATGGCTAAGATAAAAAACATTGATGACAGCTTATGTTGGAGAGAATGTGGAGTAAGGAGAACACTCCTCCACTGCTAGTAGAAGTGCAAACGTGTATAGTCACTTTGGAAATCAGTATGGTGGTTTCTCAGAAAACTGGGAATCAACCTACCCCAAGACTCAGTGATGCAACTCTTGGTCATATATCCAAAGGATGCTTAATCACACCACAAGGACACTTGCTCAACTATGCTTATAGCAGCATTATTCATAATAGCCAGAACCTGGAACAACCTACATGCCCCTCAACTGAAGAATGGATAAAGAAGATGTGGTACATCTACATAATGGAGTATTACTCAGCAGTAAAAAAACAATTACATCATGAAGTTTGCAGGCAAATGAATGGAACTAGAAAAAAATCATCCTGAGTGAGGTAACCCAGACCCAGAAAGACAAACACAGCATGTACTTGACTCAGAAGTGGATATTAGATGCAAAGCAAAGGATAACCAGACTACAATCTGTAGTCCCAGAGAAGCTAGGTAACAAAGAGGACCCTAAGAGGGAGGCATGGATCACCCTTGGAAGGGGAAATAGATGAGATCTTCTGGGTAAACTGGTGGGGGGGGGAGGAGAGGAGAGCGGATAGGGATGGGAACATGAGGGATCTTGATGGAAAAGTTGGGGGAGGAAGAGGGAGAGAGGGAGAGAGAGAGAGAGAGAGAGAGAGAGAGAGAGAGAGAGAGAGAGAGAGAGAGAGAGAGAGAGAGAGAGAGAGAGCAATGAAAGAGATGTCTTGATAGCAGAGGCCATTATGGGGTTATGGAGAAACCTGGTACTGGGAAAACTCCTGAATCCACAAGGATGACCCCAGTTAAGACTCCTAGCAATAGTGGAGAGGGTTCCTGAACTGGCCTTCTCCTATAATCAGATTGGTGACTATCCTAATTGTCTCATAGAACCTTCATCCAGTAACTGATGGAAGCACATCCTTTCTCATTTATCATTGTAAGCCCCTTGAGGTACATGAGTGGCCAGGCCCCTCCCTCCTCTGCTGCTTATCTCACAAGCAGAGGCAGTTACCCTCCTGGGTTCTTCCCTCCCAATAAATCTCTCCTGTGAGGTTTGTTGTGAGGTATGACTTTGTGGTGTCCCTTGACCCTTGATTGCCAGGATACCTTTCCCCTCAAAGCTATAATACTTGAATTGGTGCCATGATCAGATAGGCTCTCCTGGTGCCTGTGCTCTCCCTTGGGGTCTAAGCTTCCCTGTGACCATATCACTCATCTTCAGTCCATCTGCAATAGACTCACCTTTTTGCTCACAGATCACTTGGCACTTCATCTACCAGTGGCAATTTGATAAGTTTCCCCTTTGGTTGGTGTAAACATTTTCCAGAGATCAAGGAAGTGACTGTTGAACATCTGGCACCTCTGGGAGGTAAAGGTATCCTCAGCCATGGTCTTTAAGGGTATGGCTAGCTCTTTTCACCGAACTCCATCCCCCACCCTTGGAGCTGCAATCCTGCAGTTTCCTTGACCCAAAGGGCCTATGCCCTCTTCCTGCTCTCTTCTCCCATCTTCCCTTCAGTGCTGCCCATAAATCCCATAGCTCCTCTAGTCTCTCTGGCTTTTGTGACTCTGTTCCCCAGACTTTTCCTGTAGATAGAGTTCCTAGAGTTAAGTTTTCATCCTCATCTTCTGACCTTCACAAAAGCCCTGGTACCAGGCTCCAAGTCTCTCCTCTGGCTTAATCAGGCTACGTCCCTGATCCGTTGAGTATGGTGATGACTGAATGGTTTGTGTCTTTTTCCAATCCTCCCTGAGTCCTGGAGTCACCTGTGACTAAAGGCTGCAGTGACATTTTCCTTCTCCTCTCATCCATGGGAACAGTGTCTTCCATCTCCTCTCATTCCCCCTTGGGATGCCTCTTAGAAAACCTCCAGCCTCTCCACCGGGCACTCAACCTGAAGGGCTCCAAATTTATTTGCTTTTTCAATTGAATTTGGTATCAATACCCCTTAGATAATCAATCCAAAGGGCCACCTAATGGCACCTTAGATCCCCTGATATGGGACCTTTACAAATACTGCTAGCTAATGGGGAAAACGGAAAGAGAGATCCCCCATTTCCTATTTCTCCCTTCTCTGCTCCAAGTCCTGTTTTTGTCTGGTGTTTCCCCATCCCCAAACACACACACTGTGTAAATGTCCTGTTTTTTTAAGCTATCATAGATAGATCTATAGGTTTGTTGCAAAGTGGGAGCCCAGAGCAGGGCCTAGCTGCAGAGGAGGAAGCAAAGGAGTAGGCCAGCTGCAGCATGCACATTACCCCTTCTCTCTCTCTCTCTCTCTCTCTCTCTCTCTCTCTCTCTCTCTCTCTCTCTCTCTCTCTCTCTCTGGTACATCTCTCAGCTCCCTCTAGCACCATCCTCTGTTTATAGCAAGGGCTCAAAAATCTCCTATCTCTAAGCCCTCCTGTTCTCAGCGTACTGGATTTGGTTTTACAGGGATTTAGGTATCTTTTAGGTATGAGCAGCATTAGAGTGCTGTTTTATGCTGTCCACTTTAATTAAAAGCTGGCTCTGGGGTTGGGGTATGGCTCCCCCTCCTCTAGACACAAGCATGCTTGTTTAAAGGTTTCTTCCAAAATCTCTGCTGCATATCAGGCAAGCCACCTGACTATGTGGCAGAAAAAGGAGAACAAAAAAAGGGGGGGGGGCAGACTATTCCTAGTGGGGACTATTGTTACTTATCTCATACTCTTTTGGATTTGATTTAATTCTCTAAAAATTTTGCTAAATTTTTATCTCAAGATTTGTAAGCATATTGAGTATGATTAAAAACCTGTAAAATCCGTAACAAAAAGGTTAACCTAAGACTGGTAACGCTGGGGTTGATAGTTAAAAATCTACACATAGGTAATTTTAAAGGAAATGTGTGGCTTGCTGCCATCATAGGGATGGAGGTAGATGTGACTGACAGCCATTTCTGCTAGCTAGCACTGGAAAGCATGGGTTTTGCCATGTGACTTCACTCCCATCTTGAGTGGCCACATGGCATAAGGCAACCAAGAAAAAACAACTCCTCCCAGCTATGAAGCCCAAACCAGGATGATTTCAAAAATTTTTTATTATTAAGAAATTTTCTATTCATTTTACATTCCAACCACAGATTCCCCTCTCCTCCCTCTTCCTGCCCCCCAGCTTTCACCCACAACCCACTTCCCATTCCCACCTCCTCCAAGGCAGGGTCTCCCATGGGGAGTCAGCAGAGCCTTGTACATTCAGTTCAGGCAGATCCAAGCTCCTCCTCCCTGCACCAAGGCTGTGCAAGGTGTCCCACCATAGGCACTGGGCTCCAAAAAGCCGGCTCATGCACCAGGGTCAGATCCCAATCCCATCGCCTAGGGAGCCCCTAACCAGTTCAAGCTAAACAACTGTCTCGCCTATCCAGAGGGCCTAGTCCAGTACCATGGGGGTTCCACAGCTATGCATTTGGTCCACAGTTCATGCATTTCCACTAATTTGGCTGGCCTTCTCTGTATATTTTTCCATCATGATCTTGATGTCCCTTGCTCATAGAATCCCTCCTCTCTGTCATCAATTGGACTCCTGGAGCTTGGTCTGACACCTGGCTGTGGATCTCTGCATCTGCTTCCATCAATCACTGGATGAAGGCTCTATGATGACAGTTAGGGCAATCACCTATCTGATCACCGGAGTAGGCCAGTTCAGGCACCCTCTCGACTAGTGCCAGTAGTCTAAGGTGGGGTCATCCTTGTGGATTCCTGGGAACTTCTCTAGCACCCTGTTTCTCCCTATTTCCATGATATCCCATTTATCATGGTATCTCTTTCTTTGCTCTCCCACTCTGTCCCTGTTCCAGCTCAAACCTCCCCTTCCCCTATGTTCTCATCCCCCCTCCCTTGCCCTCCATTACTCCCCCCCCAGTTTGCTCAGGTAGATCTCATCTATTTCTCATTTGCTGGGTGATTTATGCATCTCTTAGGGTCCTCCCTGCTAGCTAGCCTCCCTGGAGCTGTGGGTTACCATCTCAAACCAGATGATTCTTACACTATTTTTGATCACGTTAATGAGCCTCCCCTTATCAGCCTACCCTTATCAACCTACAGTCCCTTCTTTCCCTCTCCAGCCCCTTTGGTCTCTCTTTTTCCCTTCTTATAACTGTCCAAACCAACCCTCTTAGGTGCTCACTTTCAGCGTACTGGCACCCCTTAGTCCTCCTGCTACTCACTCTGCTCTGCCATGGGGCCCCCTTTACTTCTCTCTACCTGGCCTAAACTGGCCACAATTTTCCCTTGTGGGAGGTTGCTGGGGTGGAGGACTTGGTCAGGGTACATGTCCCCTTCTCATTAAGTGAACACTTTCAAATAGAAAGGAGATTGGGGTCTTATACTGCTAATTCTTCCACATTTATTAAAGAATTCCAGTATATTACTCAATCTTACAACCTCATCTTTATCATACATACATACATATGGGAATTTATTGGAATGGCTGACAGGCTGCAGTCAACAATGGCTAGTTGTGAGTGGAAACTTCAAGAATCTAGTAGTTGCTCAGTCCCACTAGGCTGGGTGTCTGAGCTGAGCTTCTGTACTTGCTGGAATCCTGAAGAAGTGGACTCCAGTGCCAGTGAAGGAATGGATGAGCTGACAAGGCGAGGGCAAGCAGGCAAAGAATGAAATGAACCCTTCCTTCTTCCATTGTCTTTATGTATGGGCTTCTTATACAGGAGGTGTGGCCAAATTAAAGGTCTGTCTTCCTGCCTCAAGATCTTAATCACAAGTGTACCCTCCATTTCTGGATTGTAGTTCATTCCAGATATAGTTGACACCCAAGAATAGCCATCAAACTAGGGATCAATTTATAACTTGCCTTTGAATGGCTGGTCTCCACAAGGTGCCCTTACAGTGGTAAATTATGAAAAAATCCAAGAGGGCATCCAGGACAAACATGAAAACCTGTCTCAATTCTTGGAATGCCTTACAAAGGCCCTCGTATACCAATCTAGATCCCAAGACCCCAGTTGAAAAACTCCTTATGACCTACTTCTGCCAGAATTTCCCTGATATTAGGACAAAACTTGAATGCCTAGAGAAAGGACCCTTGACTCCACAGGCAAAAGTCTTAGCCATGGCCTTCAAGGTGTACCATGGGAGAGATGAAAAAAAAAAAAAAAAAAAACAACTTAAAAGTAAGGCCTTTTAACTTTCCACGCTCCCAAAGCCTGAGAACCTCCAGGTCAAATGCAATCAGGAGGATCAGTGAGCCTAGGTCTGTCCAAACCCTTGCAAACATTCTGACCATGCCCATGCTTCCATCAAGAGGGACATTGGACCACTGACTATCCTCATGACCCTTGTGGCTTAAGGACATGAAGTTCCAGTTGACCTCCTAAGTCTGGCCATGAATGATTGAGGGGGCCTGAGCTCTCTTGGCCCAACCACTACTCCATATCCAATCAACAGGGATCCTTGAGTATCATTACATTATCAGGGTGATCTTCTTCCTTCTGGACACCAGGGACAGTTTTTTGGGGAGCCACCTCTCCTCTTTCCTCTATTGTCATAGGGGGACAGCCTAAAACCTCACTAACCCCTACTAGCTGTACTTTTAGGGGTATTCCCTTCACCCGTTCCTTCCTAGTGGGAACAGCCTGCCCTGTCTCCTTGCTGGGAAGGGACCGCCTAGCTAAAGTAGGAGCCTCAATTTCTTTTGCTCCTCCATCCATTTGCCAGCCATCCCCCTCCTTTTCTTCAAACCACACAATCTGACAAACGTTTTCTCTTACCAGCTTCTCAGGTGGATCCCTGAGGATGGGACACCTAAAACCCTTCTATAGCAAAACACATTCCCCCTCTTATTCAATTACAAAATCCAGTTGTTTGGAAAGTTTTGTCGGCCTGTTTTCTGTGTGCAGATGGGTCTGTTTTTTAGTATATCCATAAGTTTCATTGTAAACATGGGAACTGAGATGGAAATGGGTTCAGACTCAGTTGAATGTATTAACGATGGTGGCCACTCTGTATTTTGTTTCTGGCTGGTATTTGAGCATGTGAGCTTTCTGTGTTATGTGCTTGTTGTTTTTGTTTTTGCTTTCTTTGTTGCTGCCAACTGCCAGCCATAACGGCTAACATTGCTTGCTATGGGTGCTTTGATGGCCAGAGCTCAGAACTTATCTCTGGGCTTTCTGGTCACTGGATTCAGTTTATGAAAGATAGGATTTAAGAGCAATGCTTGTTTAATAAGGTATTAAAGCTACACCTCGATGCATTCATATACAAGAATATACCTCAGCCAAAATTTTTATATGCCAATCAAAGAAGCTGCCCTTTGGGTCACCTATTACTGTCTTCTCTCCTCACCACCTTTCAACCTTCTAATACACAAGGTTCTGCAAACTTCCCAAGTTCTCTCTCTTCAGGTAGCATTGGTAGAGGATGCCACACTTAACTTTCAGCCACACCATGTCTCAACATTTCAAACTGATTCAAGTTGCTAACTTGACATCTAAACTTGAGTTCTCCTCCTCTATTTCTTCTTATCTGTACCTGTCTGGGGTAGCTCTTATACATGGATGTTTAATGTCCAAGAGACCTCTGCCTCTAACAGTCTGAATAGGGTTGGGAAATTGCTCTGTATCAAGCTGTCAATGTCAGTTCAGTCCCCTACAACTCCCTTATTCTTCTCTCCTTCTCCAGAGCTTACCCCCATGCCTGTTTTCTCTATGACCGAAAGGAAAATTACTGTAAAAAATAACCAGAAACTTAAAGAGGACACCCATATTGGTCCTGCAAATACCATGAGACAAATCTAGGCCATCTTAATTGCATTTCAACTACTGAATAACACTCTGCCTGGCCCCTTGGTAGAGTGCTGATTGTGTGTCCCTCCCAAGTCAAATTCATGACCACCATTCATAGCCTCAACCATTGGACTACTAGACTCTCACCTTGCCTCTCATTAACTGCTCTGAATCAAATACCACTCCCACCCTTTTTCTTTTCCATCTCTCTTTGGTATGGTAGACTGTTTTAACTCTCCAGGGACATACTTCATGGGCATACTGGATCCCTCAGACTGTAATAATACTTTGAGCTCTGCTACCCACTCACAACACATCCTCTGTGGCACTCAGGTTTACTGTTGTCTACCTGCTAGGTGGTCTGGGACTTGTGCCATGATATTCCTCTTTCCAAAATTAGGAGTGATGCCTAGTGAAGAACCCTTGCTGATTCCCATCACATGGTTTATAGTGACAAGGCATGGCAAACGAGTGGTTCAGATCCTACCATTTCTCACAGTTCTGGTTATAGCTGCAGATGTTGCCATTGGAGTGGCAGGACTATTTCTCTAGCTGTTTACTTCAGTTTTCATCTAAGTTCATCCAGGATCTCCAACGGGTGGCTCAGACCATCCTTACCCTCCAGGGCCAAATAGACTCACTGACTGCCATAGTGCTACAAAATGGGCGAGGATTGGATTTACTAACAGCAAAGAGGGGTGGTCTTTGTCTATTCCTCAGGGAGGAATGTTGTTTCTAGGCCAACCAGTCAGGTATAGTAAAAGACAAGATCTAACAACTCCAGCTGGATCTCCAAAAAACTGAAGAAACAGTTCAATGCCTCTGGCCAGTGGATCATTAACAGTCCAGTATGAAAGTGGATACTACCCTTCTTAACCACCCTTCTCCTTTTCTTAATCCTGTTAAAAAGCACACCATGCCTTATAAACTTGTCTAGATTTCTTCAATCTAGATTTATAAAGACTTTTAATGAGTTGCTATTACAGGATTACCAGCCCCTAGCTACGAAAGTAGAGGCCTACAACTCTAGATTATACTCTGATGGTGAAGGTCAACTTTGTCTCAAGGACTTCAATGCCCCTATTCATTAGGAAGTAGCTAAATGATAACATCACCCCCTTTCCTGGTCCCTTATCATTTATCAATAATAAACAAAAAAGAGGGGAATGTAAGCCCCTCCCCTGAGGACCTCCAATCACCAGGTTTCACCCACAGAACACTTTAACTGCCCTAACAGCTAGACCCAGCCCCCATCCTGCAGAGTAAAAAGCCCAAGTTCAGGACTTGAAATCCCACCAATCCCCACCTTTGACTCCCCCCTCCCCACAATAAATGCTATATAAACACTGTCTTCTGCTCAGTTCTCTGCTGCTTCTCACCTGAGCAGAGGCATTTACCCTCCTGGGTTCTTCTCTCCCAATAAATTTCCTGTGTGAGGTTTGTTGTGTGGTGTGACTTTGTGATACCTTTCTTCCCAGAGCTGTGACACAATCACAGCAGCAGAAAAGTTAACTAGTATGCCCTCTGATTTTTTTTTTTAATGCAGTCTGGCATTGATTTTGACGTATCTTGATTAGCCCTCCGAATCAACAGGATTCATATCTGGATTTAACTAACCACAAATGGAACACAATTTGAGAAAAAAAGTTTATCTTCTTAATATATTCA
This sequence comes from Peromyscus leucopus, assembly GCF_004664715.2. Lineage (NCBI taxonomy): Eukaryota > Metazoa > Chordata > Mammalia > Rodentia > Cricetidae > Peromyscus > Peromyscus leucopus. Next base: position 435,987 of record NC_051079.1, on the reverse strand, counting down.
GACTTAAAATTACTCTCCAAACAGTATAGCAATGATTTAAATAGCATTAGGTTTTATAAGTGATTTAGAATGACTAAAAATATACAAAAGGCCATGCATAAGTTGTACACACTCTGCTATCTTATAAAACTAGAGTACCCTATGATTTTGAAATCCATGGGGCAGGGGGAGGTGCTTCGGAGCCAATACTCTATGGATATTGAGGGATGGCTATACATATAAAACTGACTATTGGTAACATGAGTTTCTTCATTTCTTTTGCTTGCCTCTGCTCACCCTTTGGATCTTTTAAGATTGCATAACTTCACAGTCATATCTATCTTCCTTTTTACTTGATCACTCGTTTAGACTTTTCATTAGTGATGGTGCCTTCTTTTGTACCCAGAGCAGACAGTGCAAACTTTTGGCATGGATATGAATTGTCCTACCCTTGGGGCAAGAAGAATTTTGACTAGGAAACATCCTTGAGTCCAGTCTTGGAGGCAGAACTTTGTAGTAAAACACAGCGAGGTAGAACATGGAGGTAAAGCAACATGGTAGAAGGCAGAGGTGTTATGGGTCAACTGTTCAGTTGGATGTGAGGGAGACTGGGTTGCAGACAGAGGAAGACTGTAGAGTTGGGAACCAGGTTGCACAGATAGCCCCTGCACATGTGCCCTATAGGCATCTTGGATCCATGAGATATTTTGAAACTGAAGGACAGCTCATCTGATACCTGAACTTGGGTTTAGAGACTTAAGGACAGAGAACCTAGTCAGATTCACAGTTTTGAACAGAGCTTCGATAAGATCATGTTTGATGAGTAAGTCTTTAACTTGAATCTATTTCCAAGTCAGCATGATAGGAGAGCTAATGTATGTGCAAGTGGGACACAGCTGCCACTGTTGCTTGTAATATTTTTAGTATTTTACTATTTTAAAATACTATTGTTGGTTTTTAAAAACCAATATACAAAGCAATGGTTTCATTGCAGCATTTTCATACATACTTTTTTTTAGTCCTCTTCTACTTTCCTGTATCCTTCCTTCCCCAGCTCCTCTTTGCTTTATGTCATATATTCTATTGCCGTTTTCCCCTTCTCCTCAACCCTCCTTTAAGACTTCTTCCCCCTCCCTTAGTCCCTTCATAGTTTAATGGCCTATACACACAAGCACACACACACACACACACACACACACACACACACACACATACATTAAAGTTGAGGATCCATCATGTTGTGGTTTACATGTAAAGATTTTCCTACAAGCTTGCCTGTTTGAACATTTGGTTCCCTTTTGATATTGCTGTTTTAGAAGGTTCTGGAACCTTTGGGAGTTGGAGGCTCACTGGAGGATGTGGGTGACTGAGGCTAGACTCTGAGAACCTTGACTGTAGGTACATTGGGACTAGCTGCCTCATGTTCCTGATGTCATGTCTTCCTCTTCATGAGAAACTGTAGCCCCTAAAACTGTGAGCCAAAGTCAACCCTTCCTCGATTGCATCTTGTCGGATATTCCGCAAATAGCAACAGGAACAGTAACTAATACAGCATGTGACAGTAAGCACATGCTATTTCTGTCTGACTCTGGGCTACTTTGTTTAACATAATTTTTCCATTTTCCTGCAAATGTCATCTTATTTATGGCTGTGCATATAATATTTTTTCTTAGCCATTTATCGGTTAATGGGCTTCTAGGATGGATCTTTTTTTAAATTTTATTTTATTGTGAATAGCCTAGCACTAAACATGGTTGTGCAAGTATTTTTGTGGCAGGACTTGGGGGCTTTTAGATGTTGACTCAGGAGTGGTGCATCTGGGTCATACAGCTGACTTCCATAGTGACATCCTCACCAACATTTGCTATCATCTGTTTCCTTGATGTTGGCCATTCAGCTTGGGATAGAATCTTAGTGATTTTGGTTTTCATTTTTCTGATGACTGAGGATGTTGAATATTATTAATAAAAATGTTTATTAATAATTTGTGTTTCTTTTGAGAGCCCATTTACTGATGGGAAGATTTGAAGTTCTGTTTATTTTGTATTTACCTTTTGCAGTTTTTTTTGTTTTTTGTTTTTTGTTTTTTAAACAATTGGGTATTTATTTATTTATTTTTAAAGACTTATTTATTATTTATACAGTGTTCTGCCTGCATGCCAGAAGAGGGCACCAGATCTCACTATAGATGGTTGTGAGCCACCATGTGGTTGCTGGGAATTGAACTCAGGACCTCTGAAAGAGCAGCCAGTGCTCTTAACCTCTGAGCCATCTCTCCAGCCCCTGTTTTTTTTTTTTTTTTTTTTTTTTTTTAGTATTCCAGATTTCAGGCCCTGTCTGAAGCATGACTAGAGAAGATTTTCCTTCACTCTGCAGGCCATCTCTTCATTCTGCTGATTATTTTCTCCAGATTACTTTTTTTATTTCATGTATTCTTATGGGTCAATGTTTGTGGTTGTAACAGTATTACTATCATACAGCTCAGAGTCATGAGTTACAGATGCTATCAGGGCTTTCCCAACAATAGCATTTCCTCCTTGCAGTGCTGGGTATGAAGTGAGTCTTGTGTAGGCTATCTGTCATAGGGCTACATCCCTGCTCCAGTAGACAAACCTTAATTAACACTTGAAAAACAGGAAGTGCATAGAGTTTAGTCTGTAAATGTTCGTGAATATGAAGACTTCTTAGAGTCCAGTGCCTGTCTTCTATCTCAGGCCTCAGCAATTTAGGCTTGGGTAACACTGGGGCCTGGCAGCTTGTCCAACCCACACAGAGAAGATAGCAAGGTGCACAGACAGGTACTTAAGGTGTTTTCCCAGGCCATGAAAACAGAATGGTCTTAGGTATACAACATTAGTATTAGGCACGGGGCCATGGGTGTGAAATTACACTCTGTGTATGTTCCACCATTTTACCTGGGTTTGGTAGGAATACCATCCAGGAAGACCTTCGGGAGGTGAGAATAATAGTAGTTGGATGGAATTCCAGTTCTGCACTCAAGCATCTCCACAATGGACTCTTGAGTGGCAAGACAAGGAGTGCAATGAAGTTTTAGGTTCACAGGAGAAGCATCTTTGCCAGGTTCAACAAATGGTGATAAGTTTATTTTTGCATTTCATTCAGCATATGCATTAGTTATATTTTTGGAACATAACCCAGCATAAGAAAAACAGACTGCAAGTGGCATATACCTGGTCTCTGTCCTGCAAGCATCACTTGCTGCCTTTGACTGAGGCGGTGCCATAACCTTATGTCTGCTCTGGTGTGGGTCTGACACTGAGCCTGTTCACACATAAGCCATAAACCAGGACCTTCCAGATGTCTGGATTCAGTTGTTCTGTCCTTCCTGACAGATGTTTTCTCATCACCCCTGCTCCACAAAAAAAAAAAAAAAGAACAAAAGCACATCCTGAGTCAATATGTCACAGGCAGCGGCTGGTGCTGGGCTCACAGCACAGCTTATTTGAATGAGCCGTCATGATGTTCTCAGGCTTGAGCTCCAGCACCAACATGTGCAAAGGTATTTCTAGATGATTCATGTGATTCACTCTTCTGAAGAAATGACACATACACACAGCTGGACAGAGGAAATCTGAAGAGAAACTCCATGAAATTTTATTAGTACCATTATTGTATTCTTTGGCTTTATGTATTATATAGGTAAAATTAAAAAAGGAAAATGATTGTAAAAGGCAAATATTTTGTACAAAAATACAATGTTTTAAAAGCTCTTTAAGTATATTTCATATTATTACTAAAAGGTGGTCTATATATCTGTACGTTTGCATATTCTTCCTACATTTGGAATTTTAGAAATGTACTGTTTACACAGAGCCTGTGACTCAACAACCAATGATAGTCTTTTTCTGATTGGAGCATTCCACATTCCGGAAGATACAATTTTCATAAAATGTATGGTTAATGGCTGAGAAAATCTATGTGATTCAGTCCATTTGCACACTGGAAATCAATATATCAACGTGGGGGAGCATTTTAGCTCCCTAGTCCTTGGGTCACAGTGCAGTAGTGTGTCCATTTGTTTTCAGTGCTTTCCCCATCCAATCTGGTGAGAATGACAGACGTCAGAGGCATCTGAAAACATGTTCCTGCCATCAAGTCACACTGTGTTATAATGTAGACGATGGTACTAGGAGAGAAAAATAAGGATGGGCATTAGTTTTGATGAGGAATAAAGTTTTTAGAACTTAAAACAGGAAAAATCTTTAGGAAAGAGTACAAAAGACATCATTCAAAGAAGAATGCTGGGAAATTTTTCTTCAGATTAAGTAAAAGTTATATTTCATTTGAAGGGCCAATTCTAGGGAATCCTGTTCCCTACTCAACTCCTTCATGAGCAAACAAGGCAAATATATGATGCCTGATGGTCACCATCAATTGTAATCTCATTTAGCGATCTACGCTTCTGCCCTCAGCTAACCAGACTCCTTATTTGATTGAGATCCCTAGCATTACACTACTATTTGACACATCAAAAGTCACTATCTTGAATGTGTATGTGAATAATTTGTGTCCCAGTACTTCCAAAAATAATGTGAACAAAGTCTAGTTAGGTTTTTCTTTATCACTTACAAAAGTAGTTTTATTGAACTTGAATTCACAAATCATTCAGATTATTGATGAAAATTTTTACTTTGGTGTGCTTTAGTATATTTCTTTCAATTTTAATTTTGTTTATATAATGAGTATGAGTGTTTTGCCAGCATGTATGTCTGTACACCACAGGCCTGGTGCTTTCCAAAGCCAGAAGAGGTTGTCAGATCCACTGGAACTGAAGTTACAGATGGTTATGAGCCACATGTGGGTGTGGGAATCAAACCAAGGTCCTTTTGCAAGAGCAGTCAGTGCTCTTAACTGCTGAGCCATCTCTACAGTTCCCTTAGTATATTTTCACAAGGTCTAAAGATTGCCATCATATCCAAAAGAAACCCTACACTCTCAGTATTCCTTCCCCATGTCTTCAATCTGCCACTCTGTTTTAAAGAGGGTCATACAGTAAATGAAGCCAAGAAGAATCTCTACAGAATTCTTTGACATAAGCATGTTTAAGATATGCAGACTATGACCTTCCACTATACTAGCACAAAGCCTGGCCTGTACTAAGTACTCAGTTAAGTACATGCAGATTGACTGGCTGAATTGGCAGGATGTGGATGTCCACATGCCCCTCAAAACATATAGTGGAGCCATAATGTTAAAGAATAATTAACTGACAATATTATAAACTGATGAGTCATTGTTGTTCCACCGAGGTTGATAACCTACCCTGCTGCTAAGTAGCAGAAGTGGGTTGGAAACTCAGTCCTGAGAGTCTGCATTCAGAGCAGACTTCTTGCCACCTCTCCCTTTTACAAGACCAGAGCCCTTCAGTTCCCCTGTAAGCTGTGAATCTGCTTACCTGCCTCCTTTTCTTTCTCACAAATGAAGTTATTGATTTCATCACACTGGAAGTCATTCCACTGCCCGGCGTAAATCAGCCCAGCACAGTCTTCTCCTGGACCATGGCCGTTGCCCCAGTTATCTGGCTGTCCAGCTTTCCAGTTTCTTTTAACAAAACAGAAAAGGAGTGTTATCTGCACAGTATGCAGAGGTTTCCTTTGCTCAAGAACACCAGAGGATTGTAAAAACACAAAACTGAAGCATACTACTTGCTGTGGAGAGAAGAAGCATCTTTAAGTGCATACTTCCACTTAGCTGTCTTTGGCAGACTTGGGAGGCGACTGTGAGCAGAGTGGGCATGAGGGCTTACTGTTCTGAGATGGGCAGAGCCTCAGCTTGTTAACAGTGACAGCTGGCCAAGCGGCACATCTGCAATCACTCCACTGGGATTAAAGCCCCTGGTCTCACTAATTATTTTTGTTGATTCCTATGTTGCTCCTTTCCTATTTTTTTCTGTTCCTTTCCTTCAACTTAGCCATGTGTGGAGCTGAAGAGCCCACCTAGGGCTTTGTACACGCCCTGCTATTTATTTTCAGATTCATTTCTTCTTCTTTTTCTACCCCCATAAAGTGGAAGCTTAGCTCACTGCTTTCCAACCCTTAAGAAAATGTAGGGTCAAGCATGGTGGTGCACACCTTTAATCCCAGCACTTGGGAGACAGAGGCAGGTGGATTTCTGTGTGGTTGGGGCCAGGCTGGTCTACAGATAAAGTTTTTGAAGAGCCAAAGCTACATCAAGAGACACTGTCTCAAAATAAAACAACAACAAAAAGCAAATGTTTGAAGGTTGTAAATGTCCCCAAATACTATTTTAGCTACAGCTCATAAATTTTGATATGTTCTTATTGTTTAAAAACATTTTTAGATTTTCTTTGCAATTATTTTCTCTTTGGTCTATGGATAAGATCAAGCATGGTCAGTGTGTGGTGATAGTCTCTTTATTGGTCTATGTCATTTAATTTCCAAATACTTTTTGGAAGATAACCTTTTGTTATCTACTTGTTTGGGGCTACAGAACATAGTCTCTACAACCCCAGTTCTCTTGAATTTGTTGATATTATTTTGTGGCCCACCATGTAGTTTATTGCAAGGATAACACCTCTCATTCATACTCCATGCTCCAGCCACCACTTCCCTGTGGATACCTCAGGGTAATGTAGAGACTGTTATCATGTAAAATCTCGGCAATCTACACTGTCCTCCAGTATTGATGTGAAATCACATTGGTGCATAGACTTATGGCAACGAGGACCTGGCCACAGCCCCATCCTAGGACATTTTACGAGCTCCTTTTCCCTAGCTGGTCCTGATCTCCTTCAGTATAGTAACTGTGAAAGGCTCCAAGAACAATAAACCTGAGTTCAGGTCTCAATGTGCCCTCAGCACCTGGCATCTCCTCTCTGTTAGTGCTGCTTTTCATCCATGTGTTCCAGCCCTGTCTCCCCAAACAGAGTGAAGCAGAGGCAAGGAGAGGTCTCTCCCTGAAAACTGGTTCCTCTTTTACAATAATCACATAATCCTTAAATAATTTCAAAGGGACATGTGCATGTGCTTTGGAGAAAAAGGGTAAAAGGAAAGTTGTGCACTAATTCCTGTGGCTGTGCAAGGCCTGGGATGGTACCAGAGCCACCAGCTTTTGGTACTGGAAAGGTTTAAGATCACTAGCAGGAATCCTTCCTTCATCTGGTCCTGGGCTGTTCTCTGCTGGGAAGCTTTGATGGTCATGTGAACCTCCATTTGTTAGTTTGCTCAGCTTACCCATTTCTTCTTAAGTCTTATCAACTTGTTTGTTTCTAGACATGTGTTCGTTCGTTCGTTCGTTGGCTTTTGGTTTATTGGTGTATAGTTGTTCACAGTAACTGTTCACAATGGTCTCTGATGACTGTGGATCTAGAAACCACTGTTGGTGGGAGGAAGGGGAGATGGGATGGATGGTCCCATGTTTAAAGGCCTCAGAATCAAAGAAGAGGAGGGCAAGGGGAATCTGAGCATCTGGAAAAGCATTTATATAAAGCTAGGAGACCCTGAGATGCTGAAGCCTGTTTCCATTCCCCACCTCCTTGCCTTTTTTTGAGACAGGGTTTCTCTGTGTAACAGCTCTGGCTGTCCTGGAACTCGATTTATAGACCAGGTTGGCCTTGAACTCACAGAGATCCACCTGCCTCTGCCTCTCGAATGCTGAGATTAAAGGTGTGCACCACCACCATCTGGCAAGCCTGTTTCAATTCCTAAGTCATGACAAGAAATATTCTTGTAAGATGCTATGTGTGGATCTCTAACTAAGATCCTGCACACTGTACAAATTCTAGGGAGTAATATTCCCCAACTCAGTAGCATTTTACTGTGGTCGCAATCATGATTATGACAACAATAGTAATAACACCAACATCCATAGGCAGTATTTCTCCAGGTGTCAAGCTCTATATTAAATCTACTCTCTCTACATGTGTGTGTGTGTGTGTGTGTGTGTGTGTGTGTGTGTGTGTGTGTAAGTGTGTGTGTTAGGAAACCACACTTAAGAAGTATTAATATAATCCCTTTGTCAAGTTCATTTTACACATGGGGACATGGAGATTTTATGTGACTGAGGTAACTCATAGGGTGTCAGGTCCAGGCCTGAACCCAGTGCTCACTCTGCACCCTCTCCCCTTGATGGTACCTCTTTCTCTAGTTTGTGCAGTGTTTATTATTATATGTCAAACTAAGTTAGTCTTCAGTCACTGAGCTCTCATATAATGTCTGACTAATTTATTCTTGCTTTTAGAATTTGATCCTGTGGAGTTTTCCATATATATATATATGGAAAAAATATATATATATTCCTTTGGGTAGAACATATATATATATATATATATATTCCTTTGGGTAGAAAAATGAGATACACAGTCTAAATGGTGGCTAGTTCAGGAGCCTAAGCTTCCAGGAGGCTCCTAGGTAGCTGTGACTGGTGACAAAAATCCCAGTACAGTATGTGATGTCATCCCTCTCAGGGACCAGGAACCAATAGTAGTGCTTTCCTCCACAGGCACATAATTCTTTCTAGATCCCCGGGAAAGCAGCAAAGTGTCATATTTGGGAGCTGGAGCATAGCAATATTCTAGCTCAGTAAATCCCACATGAGCCAATAAAGTTTAAGATTGAGTTTCTTAGTCAATCCCAAATCTTTCTTTCTATTTATGGCAGTGAGAAAAGTGGGGAGATGGATTTTCCTTCTTATTATCTCTCAACTCCTTTAAAAAGACATCCTGGCTCTCTTAACTGCCAAAGAAAGAACTTTGCCTTTTTCTTTACTAACTTCTGCCTCTCATTCTCCCTCCAAGGCACCACAACTCCTGATTTACACATCAACACCCACAGCTGTATGGAGTCCTGCAGAGAGCAGCCCTGCCATGCTGGATGCTTCCCTGAGTCCTAGTGTCTCCCAGAGGCAGGCACAAGAGAGCAGATAGAGTACCTGGCAGGCAAGTGTACCTACTCAGCTTTGGGGTAGACCTAAAATCCCCAGGTGCTCCACTTTAGTGTTTGTCCACATTTTTCCCTTCTGGAGATGGCTTTCTGATTTTACCTACTTTCTCTCATCATGTGGAGAGTTTAAAAGTACAGAACTGTAAGGTGTAGTGATGCAGGTCTGACCTTGCACTTGGGTGCTGAAGGCAGAAGATTTTAAGTTCCAGGCCAGTGTGGATCACACATGTAGTGAAAGCCTGCTCAGACCTGGCTGTTCCTGCACATATTTGAGACTCTCTGACCACCACCTCAGCCCCTATGCAACTTCAGCTACCTCAAGTCTTACCTCAGGGCCTAGAGACTACCTCAGACTGGAAGCACCCCTGTGATATGCTGCTGTTTGCTTATCTTTTTTGTCTCAAGCAAACTGAAGGTCCCTCAGAGATGGGTATTCATAGGTTTTCCACTTTTTCTCCAGAAGAAGTAAGGCAAGATTTGAGAAAAGAGGTAAAACTTGAGTTGGAAGAATTTAGACATCTTTTAATCTGTAGAGGATGGGTATTCTTGGATCCTCTGTGCAGCACACGTGGACTTCCTGTATAGAGGAGAGCTACAACCTTGGAGTGTATAACCCCATTTGGTTCAGAAGCCTAATCAAGGCAAGGACTGCCCCAGTCCTCAGCAATGTGTTTGGGTGAACACTGAACATCCGGAGAGGCTTTGTTATCCTTTCTCATAGTACTCAAAGCAACACTTTGGTCAGAAGTGCCCTACTTGACAGCATAGTGACGTCCACCATGCTTCCCTACAGGAAACAGGCAACTAGTCCCAGGAGCCTAGGCCCTTGAGAGGATGGACTAGGATATAAGGTCATTAAGGTTAAAATTGTAGGAAATCAGGAAAGAATGAACATGGTCTAGAAATTTCGAGAACTCACTTGTAGTCAACAGGCGTCCCATCCAGCCATTTCCACTCGTTTTCTTGCTCAGAGTCTGTGAGACCAATCCAGTGGCTCTCTCTCCCCACTGTCTGCTTTTTTATCCATTGCTGAAATGGAAGCCAGGGAGGTTTGTTAATTATTAGCCCATACAAAGGAGGTCTTGTTTGTTTGGTAAAATTGACAAAACACATTTCTCAGAGTTTTTAATGGCCCTCCCCATCCACTTTGTATTGAGTTTATGTTGTGGGCACTGTTTCAGGGTCTTTGACCTTCTTGGCCAAGTTAACAAGTGATAGTAATGTTCTTCCTCAGAGTCCCTAAGGATAACTGCTCTGTGTCCTGTTTCCCAGCAACCACCCATCCATGAGCTTCTACCAGAACTGAGGTGCCAAAGACAAGTCACTGAGCAGTTGTTTGGGCCCAGGCCTCTGACGGTTGCTTTTCATATGCTTCCTCAGTTACTACAAAACCTGATTTCAGGGTTGTGTCTGATGGAGATGGGTAGTGAGTGCACCAAATGAACATTGTTGCCAGTTGGGTCTCAGCTCTGCTTTTACCTTTTCCCTGTGAAATGAGGGAACCAAAAGTAGTGGCACATGCCTATATTCCCAGCCCCTGAGAAGTAGATACAGGGAGATAGCCATAGGTTCTAGGGCAGTCTTGCTTACACTGCAAATTCCAGACCAGCTAGGATTACAGAGCAAGGCTTTGTTTAAAAAACGAAGGGGGAGGATGACAATTATAAGGTTTATATTGCAGGGTTGTTATAAGGTTTTAAAAAAGGGCCTTGTACACAACAGAAGCTTAATAAGGGACCACTATTATTGTCACACACGGGCCCTTACCAACCCCTTTTGAGCAAACAAACCTAGTATACGGCGTCCCATCCCAAACCTGCTGTGTTCATGCCTCTCTCCATGTGTCTAGTGGCAACCAACCTCCTCACGGCTTTGCTGTGCTGCAATTCTCCAAAGAGCCACCAGGAGGAGCTATACATCTGTAGGCTTAAGTATCATGATGGTCCACATGCTCTAGTCCCTGGATAAAGTCCATGCCTGTAAACTGCAGCCTTCCTTGTTTATGAGACCATGAATTTTTGATCTCTTTGACTCCCTGGGAGGCATGCAATTTCCAGGTATAACTGATCTCTAAATTATAGTTTTCTCCAACCAAGTGTGCAGCTGACATACCATACCTGTTCCTCTCTTGAGTTTATGAAAACAAGATGTGACGATTTGTCTTCACAGAAAAGCTTAGCATCCTCAAAAATTTCTTTCTCCACCGAGAAATAGTAGCATTTGTCTGTGAAGTTCTTCCAGTGAGGTGGACAGCCTAGGAATGCAAAGTTTTCAAATGCTGATTTAAAAAACACAAAGCACTTTGCATTTCCTTAGCTGTGTTTAAGATACCAAAGGGACAGACAGCATCATGCCACCTGTGTGCCAATGGAAGCCTGGTGTCTCTGGGTGGAACCTAGGTAGATGTTCACAAATGTGGGCTATAGAGTACACAGTTGTAAAAACCTCACAACTTGGAAAGGCGTGACTGGGTCTTTGTTTTTCTGTATCTGGATCAGACAGAATGAAGAAGTGGAATGGGCCTGATAGTCACTGTCACTCTTGGATCAGCGGAAACCTGTAAACTAGTGCACACAAGTGTTCAGAACCAATGTTCGACATGTGGACAAGCATGGGTGACCCACATGGCTTGGTTCTTAACTACTGCAGAGTTTTGCAAAAGACTAATTGTCAAAGAGATGCAAAGGTACCACAGCACCTTCTTAAGCAAAACCTGATTGTAGACATTGTCACAGAAACACCGTGCACATTAGGGGAGTGAACTAATGGACAGTCTGTTTCTAGGGAGAAAGGAGAAAGATGAGGGAAGATGTCAGAGAGCAGTGCAAGGTACCCGGAAGGAAGGGTTCGGGGTGCATGTGTCTCCTGAGGGCCTGGCTCACCTAAATGACTAGAGACCTGATAATGTTTGGGCAGAAACACAGGGGCCCGAGTGACAGAAGTGAGGCATCAAGGGGGACACACAGGGCCCCTGATGCTAAGTATAACTAGGGGACTCATGGAGGTTGGTTTAGCCAAGTGTATACACTGCCCTGTTTCTCCCCAACTCTGGCTGAAAAGGGCCATTTGGACTTACCATTGGTCTCTGATGGCTCGTTCTGCAGAGCCAAGGGCTCCATTGCTCCTGAGGGGCCTGGGGGGCCAGGTGGCCCCTTGGGCCCAGGCATGCCTGGCACCCCCGGCAAGCCTGGTAGCCCCCGAGGTCCAGGTACGCCAGGCTCACCCACGGTACCCTGTAGTCCTTGGAAGCCAGGAGGGCCCTGGGGGCCAGGGAGTCCATCCTTGCCTGGTGGGCCTGGGGGGCCTGGGTCCCCATTAGGCCCTTGAGGGCCAGGCTTCCCTGGGGACCCACGGGATCCTTTGGGGCCCTGTGAGCCTTTAGATCCTTTGCTGCCACGCTCTCCAGGGGGGCCTACTGGTCCAATTGGGCCTCTCTCACCCGCAGGGCCAGGTGGGCCAGGCTCTCCCTTCTCTCCTTTCTGTCCCTTATTGCCAGTTGGACCAGGTGGTCCCTGAGATCCTCTGTCACCTTTCGGACCCCTGGGACCAGGAGGACCTAAAAAATAAAAACATATATATGAAGTCTGTTGTGAGGGTGTATCTGCTTATATAGCCCACAATTAAAAAAAAAAATCTAACACACAAACACAGGCATTAAGGAGTGCTTTCTATTTATAATGTATTGTTAGCTTCAAAGAATAAGATAGAGTGAGAAGTAGTTCACCCAACATTTTCCTCTGGCCTCCATGTGTGTGCATGGCTCTGCATACCGCCCCCCACACATGTGAATACAACACACACACACACACACACACACACACACACACACACACACACACACCACCCACATGCCTACAAAAACAAAGAGATTAGGACACAGAGGGAGAACCAAGTGAAGACACAAGGAGGAGATGGCCATCTGTAACCTAAGGGGAGAGGCCTTGGAAGAAACCAACCTCACCAACATCTTGACTTCTAAACTCCAGATCTATGAGGAGAGAAATCTGTTCTTTCAGCCAGCTTAAGTCCATGCAAAGCAATACAATGAAGTACTGGTTTATTTTTCTCTTTAATAAGCCTCTCCTTCCTGTCTACAGCATTTAGGATGGAGCTCAATGGTGTCCACCGATAAGATCCGTGCTGGTGCCGGCACTGGAGCGCTTGTCACCAACAGAAAAGTCATGCATTTCCCTTCATTCCTGTGAATTTAGTCTTTGTTTGGCTTGCTGAGCCCACCCAGAACTTACCTTCTCTGGCAGCTTTATTTAGGACTGTTTACCAGATGCATGTACCTCACTGTCAAAGCCCAGCATCCCAACCTATGTGTTAGGTGGATCCTGAGTCCATCCTGGAATGGCTATAGAGACCTGTCCTTCCTGACTCTAATGACATTTAAGAATGGGTCCATTGGTGTCTTCTGCAATCTGAGTTTTCTTCTCATTAATCTAAGGGAGAATGTTATTCAAGCCATGTTACTGAAGGATGACTGGGAAGGCCATCTGTAATCTCCTTAAGGTAAGTTAGTGCCTGTCAGTGCAAAATGGTGTCACAGAGGCTCATACTGGGGAAGGTGCCAGAGAGTTCCCTGAATTGAGTATATTATTAGGCACAGTTCTAATGTAACAGGCACATAATAACATGTAACTTCTCAACTGCGTATTTCATTCATATTGTATGTTAAACCTCAGGAAATCCACCAAATGAAGATCTGTTGGAAAATCCAATCACTTTAGTAATGCTTTATCCTTACTTTCTAAACTTTCAGCCAGTGATGAGTTTCTCAACTTCTCACACTAGGGGTTGATGGCTCAACTTTAGGAAATGAGTTTATCAGCAAGATGAACAGTGCCTCTCCAGGGCTTGTCTCTCAGCTCAGTTAGACTTCTTTCTGCAGACCTCCCCAGTTCAAAGGCACACAGATCTCCTTCTCATACCTGGATCTCCCTCATGTGGGGTGGCAGCTTTTATTTATTATTATTTCTGGGTAGGGTAATTTACAGGGTCTAGATGACCCCCATCCCCCACTGGGAATGGCTGATTGTCCTCATCTAGTGCACACATAGACACGGGCTTTTCCCCAGAAGGCATCAAACATGGGTTTCATAGTCAGCACAAAACACCAGAAGATGCTAATTTCTAAAATCACACAATATAAAGGAGTGGATATAGGAATTCCCAGCTAGGATAATATAAAACCAAGTCTTTCCTTGTAAAGCACTGCACTTATCCGCTGTACACAGTTTTATAGTAAGATTAAGCTTAATATCCATGACTATTCATAAACTGGAAGGCACATAATAGTGATGTCCTCACTCAAAGCTGCCTTCATCTTGCAAAAACTACCTAGAAGCAGGTACTCTCCCAAGATGCTGTGTTACGAGAAGATGTGTGCTCCATGGATAAGGGGATTCTTATGATGTACTTTGCTCACTAGACAAATTAGATGTTTACTTTGCTTGTTATTTAAAAATTGACAAAAAAGAGCCAATGCTATTTTTAAAGCCTAACATTGGCCCAGGAGATGCTCTCCTGTGAGATGCTAGTGTCACTAGTTAGTCTGGGTAATCTCAGGGCTTCTGGTTTTACTTGAGTCTTTTATTGGGTGGCTGTTGAAATAAAAGTAAAAAACAAAGGACTGGGGAGATGGCTAAAAATGGCTAGCTGTGCAAGTCTGACAACCCGAGTTTGACCCCTGGAACCCATGTAAAGAGGCAGCTGCAGTGGCTTGCATCTGTAGTCACAGCTTTCATGTAGCAAGGTTCAGTGGCAAAGAGGCAGGTGCATCACCCAGAGGCTCACAATCACACTAGTCAGTCATGGCACAGTCGCAGAAAGAAAGAGAACCTTCCTCAACAGGATGGAGAGCAAGAACAGACTCCTTGTGTAAGCTGCACCACAATTACACCTATATGCAGGCACACATATACACATATAAATAAATAAAAATTAAATACATTATCTATTCCTACCCCCCACATAAAATGGGAAAATATTTATGAGTATGTATTCAACAACTTGGGATTTTGAGTCAAGAGTCATACTGTGTGGATTGCCATGCAGAAGTGCAATTTGCTTTCAGACGGACTGGACTGTAATTAAATAACAAGGCTGAGTGAGTAGTTCTCTGACTTGAGATGTTGAATTGTCAGGGGACCCACGTGGCTGGTAAAGGTGTCACAAGCTCCCCAAACGCATTCAGAAATCTAACAGCAGGGCTCTGAGAAACTCTACATTAGCTCTGTCACCTTGTAGCTCCCAGATGTCAGAGACTTAGGGGCTTTAAGATACTGAATCCTCAGGTGTTAGACTTTCATCACTGTCCCTTTTCTGCTTTGACTTGAGAAGTGCCAGTGAATCCTCCTGGATTCAACTCCAGACATGGAGTTTTAAACATGATTTCTAACAAAACTTCTGTGTAACATAAAGTAGAGACATGGCCTAAGTTTTGTCTGTCATCCAAATTCTTGGAGACATGATGTTAAGAACCTTGAATGACAGTATTTGTGGGGGTTGAAGCAGGAGGCCTGTCATGAATTTGAGGCAGTACTTGGCTTTTACTCTAGTTCATCCTAGGATACAGTATAAGATTCTGTCTCAACAACAACAACAACCCTAGTATAAGACTGGAAGATAGACTGGGTAGAAATAAAAAAGATACAAAATAATGCAGCTTTCTTCTCATTAAAAAAAAATCTATAACTAAACTTATTCATCACCTATGTGCTAACTTTCTGTTACTATAGCAAAATGCCTGAGATAATCAACTTAAAAAGAGGAAATGTTTATGTTAGCTTATGGTTTTGGAGGGTTTGGTCCATGACTGACTGGGTATCTTGCTTTTGGGCCTGTGGCATGGTAGTACATCAAGGTTGGGAGCAGCTGGTGGAGCTAACTATTTACCTTATGGCTGAGATTAAAAAAGAAACTGGCATCTCACAACAAAACCCCTTCAAGGTCAAGGGTATGTCTCCAGTAAACCAAATACTTCCTGCCAGGCCCTATCTCTTCAATGTTCTACCACTTTGCAGTAACAGTAAGCTGAGGACTAAGCCTTCAATACACGGGTCATTGGGGAACATTCCAGATCTAAACTACAGTAATGTGTAGTAAGCAACTGTTAACTTAGCTTTGCCAAGGTGAAAATGAATGTGCAAATTAAAAACAAAACAAAACAATAGATAGTTTGGTATGGTGGCACATGTCTTTAATCCCAGCACTTGCACTTAGGAGGCAAAGGCAGGCAGGTCTCTGTGAGTTCAAGGCCAACTTGGTCTACATAGTGAGTTCTAGTACAGCCAAGGCTATGTAGCAAGGCCCTGCCTCAAAACAAAACAAAACTACCACAATGACAATCCCCAAAATAAAATTAAAAAGCAATAGATAGTATTTGACAATCATTCTGAAGAATAATTTCATTCTTGATCCTGAACCTGAGAGTTGACTTCTAGTTCATGTTAACTCCTTGTTCATAGAGAAGGGTATATTTAACCCACTGTTTCTCGCCAAGTGACCACATATGCTTTATGGACTTCTGGCTGCCCTCGAGGATGCCCAAAGACACGTTCTGTCTTGGGGTAGTGTAGCATGAGGGAGAGAATAGGCACTCCATGAGAGAATCAAAGACCTCATATCTTATCTGCCCTGTATTTGGCATTCATCCCTACTCTTCCAGCCTTGCTACACATCCTGCAGAGCTTAGTTCAAGGGTCAATCCTTTACCCAAGAACCAATTCCTAAAAGTAAATTCTTTGTCTTTTCAACCTTGCCAAACGTGCTGCTCTCTGAAGTCAGCATAGTTACCAGGGTACCTTGGGGGAAGCCTGGGCCTGGGAACTAGCACTGCTGTCACTTGCCAGCTGTTTGAACTTGCAACAGTTACTTGGGCTTTTTATGTTTTAGATCTCTCCCCTGCAGACGGAGAATGCTAATGTTTCCTACCTTAAGGAGATAAAACAATGAATGTTGGACCATTTATTTGAGGGCTCAGTAGCATGACCAGCATGTCACACATTTGTGATTGGGCTGAAACTGATAGATGTGGATAGTACCTGAGTGTGATGTGCCTCCAAGTAAGGCTCCAGAAGCCAGCAGGAAGGACTTATGGACTCAAAGGCACCTTAACCCTGTGTGCTGTAAGACCACTTATGCACAAGATGCTCTGTTTTGTTGCCACTGAAATATGTTGGCTGTAGGTATAGCACAAGGGAAATCTTTTCTAGGAACTGAATTCACCATCACACAGGTGCTATTCTAACTTGTAGCCAGAACTTTTCCTTTGTCCTGCAGCTGCTTGGCCCCAAATAAACATATAGAGGCTCATATTAATTATAAACTGTTTGGTCTATAACTCAGATTTATTGCTAACTAGCTCTTTTATCTTAAATTAACCCATTTCTACTAATCTATGTATCACCACGTGTCTTGTGGCTTTACCTATGTTCCATTACATCTTGCTTCCCTGGCAGTCCTCAATGTCCTGCCCCCCCCACCCCCGCCGCCCCACTCTCACCCCTCCCCCACCGGCTTCTGCCTTTCTTCTCTCTGTATCTTTGCTTGGATTTCCTGCCTGGCTATAACCTGTCTTGCCATAGGCCAAGGCAGCTTCTTTATTAACCAATGGTAGCAACACATATTCACAGCCTACAGAAAGACCATCTCACAGCACTAACCCAAGTTAGGCACCTCACTCCATACTTGCTCTTACCTCAACTGAGCCCTCAAAAGTCTGAAAAGTAAACACAGATGAGAGGGAATGTTCCTAGAGGAACAATTTGGCACTCAAATGCTGTCTCACTTCATACTCATGAAACCTTACTATTTTCTCAGAACCACTGAGAGGAAAACATCAGACTATGTACAGGGTACAAATGCTATAGGCAGGAGTCAGCCTGCCAAGGAGCAGCTCTGGACAGAGCAGGGACTTCCACTATGACAGTATGCATGCAAGGCCCTCTGTGTACATAACAGATAAAAATAAAAATCTTCATGTTATTTGTAACCAAAGGAAAGAAAAGGCTCCTTAACAGCAGTTTTGGTTGATGGGTGTACAGATAGCTGTTCCCAGAGGCCAATATATGACTACCTATCTAGTTCCCTTTTACTGTGTTATTTTATTTTTTGATACAGGGTCTCCCATGCAGCCTAAGCTGGCCTTGAACTTGCAGTCCTACTACCTTGGCCTCCTGCCTGCTGGGATTACAGATTTGTACCACTTTAGTTTCTGCATCTTGATGAGGATGCCTCAGGTGGTTGAGCTGCCAGCACATGGCCTCATTAAATGCATGTTAACAAGACCTTTTTCGAAAGTACCAGAGTATTTTGAATCTCAGAGAGGCAGGGGCTCACATAAACCACATAAATCAACTTATCAGCTTCTCCATGTTTATGGAAAGAGGAAGGGGATGGGATTAGCATGTGTAGAAGGAAGCATGTATATCCAGAATTGGGGTGCTTTCTCAGCCTCTTGTTATCTTGAAATACCTGCTTGGGACTGATGTTCTGGAGGGCAACTGAATATAGCTAGTTATGTGAGTGTCATTCAAGAAACTGAGAAAGGAGGGTTAGACTTTGAGACCTGCTTGAGCTATATAGTTAGAGCCTGTCCCCCACGAAAGAATGGGGGTCTGCTGGGTCTTGTCTACCACTGAGCAGGATCTGAACAGATCTAACAGGCTCTATTCCATTGGGCTGACACTGTGCTATTATTCCCAGCTCTCAAGTTCTGCAGTCCACCTATTTTTCTACGTTGTTCTTAACGGTATCATTGCCAAATACCTTGATAAATCCAGACATGTCATTTTCATTCTCCAAGTTTAACTAATCTAGGAGCTCTGTCAGTGTAAGGGGGTAAGATTAGGTCACTTGTCTCCTTTTTAGTGAACTCATTGTGACAATAACTTTCCCAAAGCTCACAAATTATCTTCCTCTATTCCCTTCTTAAACTTTTCTCAGGCTTGAAAAGCAAACCCCACTAAATACAGTGTGCAAAGCCCACCTTTTATTCCCCCTTTGAAAGCACACACACACACACACACACACACACACACACACACTCCCCAAAACAAAGCAATCAATCAGGATCAACCTACAAAGCTGCTTCTGAATTCCCAACCCATAAAACCTATTATATAACACACATTTGTTTTAAATGGCCATATTTTAGAATAATTTGTTTTATTGCAATAGATAACTGACACAAGTCCAAATACAGAATTTACACTTACCTTGTAGAATTGTAAAATTCTTGATGAGCTGACCATGCTTGGAGTCAACCAGCTTCATCTCTTCCATAATCACTGATAAGTTGGCCACTTCAGTGTCTAACCTTGCCCTCATCAAGTCTTGCTGCATCCTGAGAGAAACAGAATCCAAACGGATATTGACCAGTGTGTTATTCAAAGAGGTCAGGTCATCAGTGTGTCTGGTTAAGGTATCTGTGCAAGTGGTTCTGACTTCATTCAGGTTGCTGGTCAGCGTCCGCAGGTGATGGGCTGTGTAGCTGATGTTGCTAATGATGTTCACAATATCTGTCTCAAAGACCTGGAAGCGTTCCTCTAGTTGACTGAACTTGATGGCTGTCCTGTTCTCTGCATCCTTGTGTAAGTCCTGAAGGTCTTTCAGGCTCTGCTCATTGGCCTGTGAGATAGTGGTGATGTTGTCCATCTGACCCGTGAATGAGCTTAGCTGGCTATTCATATCTTCCAGGGTGTCATTGTTGGCTTTGGCCAGGGCAGAGTTGTTGGCAGCCAATGTCTGCAAGCTCTGCACTTTCTCCTTTAGCCAATCGGTGTCCTTCTTGGCTTGAAGGAAAACTTGCTGCAGATTTTGGAAGTCATTCTTAATTCGCTGGATGGCTTGGCTTGTGTCATCCACAGACCGCTGCAGATTCGTTATAAGGTTCCTCTGCTGTACCTGGGTCAGGTTCAGGTTGTTGAGGTTCATGATAACCACATTCTGAGAATACATTTGGTTCTGCAGATTGCCCTGGAGCACACTGGTATCTTGTTGCAGATTTGTGACATAGCCATTATATGCCTGGAGGGTTTTGTTGACAGTGGTGATGAGGAAAGAATTATTCTGCAGAGTTTCTTTCAGTTGACTCTGCCTGTCCACCAATGAATCTCCACTTGCCTGTAACTTCTCCAGTGTATCTTTGTTCTTGCTGGTTTTTTCTGTGATCTCCTGAAGTTGTTGACGGAGATCCAGAATATCTGATCTGAAGGTAGAAAGTTCTGAGTTGGTGCTTATAGCTTTCTTCCCAGTTTGGTCCCCTGAAATAAGAGATGTTTGTTACTTAGCCTGGTGGTATAAGGATGTTCAAGCGAGGCCAGAGACTCAGATATGGGCCAAAGAGATGGCTCAGTGGGTAAAGGCATTTACTGCCAGACCTGACAACTACAGTTCAACCCCTGAGTCTGCATAGTGGAGGAAGAGAACAGATTCCTACAAGTAATTTGTCCTTTGACTACTACATGCACGCTGTGGTATGTGTATGCTTCCCCACCAAATAAACAAACAAATAAATAAATGCAATCTTTAAGAAAGATCCCGTATACTTAACTGGTAGTACTATATTTTAGATGTAAAATTTGTGGTACCACAGGCTAGGCTGTATTACTAAGAATTGGTATCTACTTAAAATGGGTGCTGCAGAATCAGCAAAGGTATTCAGCATAGGACTTACAAACTTGTGTGGACATAATTTTTCAAAGACAGAATGGGATTTACCAGATATGAGGATAGCAGGCAGGGTGTAATTATAAGAAAATAATCTTAAAAATTTACTGAAATTCTTTTTTTTCATTGTCAATAAAAATGATGAACTTTACTGGGATTAAAACTGTACCAAGTTCATACTAAAGATTTTGAAATGCAAAATTCTTTCACTCAGTGGGTATTTAATAATTTGAATGCTAGAAATTACTGACAATTTTCAAAAGCAGAATCATATTCATAAAGCTTTATACATCATTTGAACCAAAATTCATTTTTTAATAAGTGAAAACAAACATCAAAAGACCAAACAGGCTAGAATCTTTTATATTAAACATTAACTCTGATGGGCATAACTTAATGCTAGCTTTCTGGAGGCAGAGGCAGAGGCAGAAGAATCTCTGAGTTTGAGGCTTGCCTGATCTACACAGGGAATTAACACCCAACAATATAGTTTAAAATAATTCAAATTAGTATTTACTGAGCAGTTGACCAAAGAGCCTTTGGTAGGGGCTACTTAATGGTTCTTTTCAGTCAAGATTGGGGTACAGATTTTATATGATGCATAAAATTTTCAAGATGGGAGTCCTTACCTTTAAAAATGGAAATATTAGAATTAAATGGCAAGGAAAGACACAGCATGCAGCAACAAAAACTGTAAATGCATTACCATTCTGAAAAACTGTCACCACTCATACAGAGGACCCCCTCCCCTCAATGGCTCTCTCTTGCTGCAGCTTACCTAATTTTTTCAGGTCACTTTCCACTGCAGTGAGCTTGTCGTTGTAAGTCTGGCGGGATGTCTCCATGCCACCTGTAACATTGTCCATTTTCTCTACAACTAAGATTTGGAAAAAGAACACATTAGTTGACTTATCTGCTTATGTTTGTTTTTTTCAGTTCTAAGACAAGATAATTTCATTATAGAAGAAAGCAGATTTGAAATAAGAAGCTGAGATCAAATATGGAGGAGACTGTGTGGTAGTTTGAATAAGTGGCCCCCATAAGCTCATAGGGAGTGGCACTATTAGGAGGAATGGCTTTGTTGGAGTGGGTGTGGTCTTGTTGGGGAAGTGTGTCACTGTGGGGGTTGGCTTTGAGTTCTGTGCTCAAGCCACGACCAGTATTTCAGTTCACTTCCTGTTGTTTACAGATCAAGATGTATTCATTCTCAGCTCCTTCACCATGTTTGCCTGCATGCTGCCATGTCTGCCATGAACATAATGGACTAAACCTCTGAAACTATAAGCTACTCAATTAAATGTCTTCCTTTATAGAGTTGCCGTGGTCATGGAGTCTTTACAGCAATGGAAACCCTAACTAAGACAGCCTGTTCTTTAGAAAAATAACTAGCCCCAAACCCAGTGATATAACTTATTGGTGGAAAGATCACACATCTGTAACTGTTCTTTGGAAGCTGAAGAAAGTGTTTGGACTAATTTCTAAATTTTTGATGTGCACTGTCATACACTGAATCCCCCATTGTAACACTTCTGTTAGTTTCTACATATGGAGACATGCAACACTATAATTATTCATAAAAAATTCTATGACTTCTAAGTCTCCCCAATGTTCCTTGCTTGTGGGAACTCCACTGACAAAGAACTGGCTTAGCTGGGTGTGGTGTCACATTTGAGCTCTTCTTCCACCTACAGTATTCTCCCATTTTTTGTTTTTGTTTTTTTAACCGAGTCTCTTTTTTAAACTTAGTCTTGCTAGCTCTTTGGGAAACTGCTGCTGAGCAGCACCTTGTGGACTTCTCTGGTCTATTCCTTACTTCAGGACTCATACACTGTTTACTATGATTGCTGACAGGTCCTTGTTATTACAGAATTATGTCTGATAAACCCACTATAAGTTGAAGATATCCAAAACACTTTAGTTGAATTACCCAACATGGCAGAGCCTCATATTCATGAGTGGCAGAGCTGCGGCTCCAGCCACTGCCCAGCACAACACACATCACTAGCATGGTTTCTACTGAGTGTGTATTGCCTCACACGATTATAACACTGACAAACTATGTTAAGTTGAGGACCATCTGCAGCTATATCTCCAGCTCTTAGCTCAGCATGTAGTACTTAATAGTTACTGTGCCATTTATTTAAATAAGCAAGAATTTGCTAAGGTCTAGGAAATTTAGCTGAGTTAGATTATAGAGGCCAACATACAAATCAACTAACCAGGGAGGCCTCAGCATTGGCTCAGTATGACGTTTTGTTGAATTATTATTTCTAAAATTGCCACACAAGAGCTGGAGAGATGGCTCAGTGTAGGACTGAGTACTCCTGCAGAGGACCAGAATTCAGATCCCAGCACCCATGTTAAGTGACACACAACTGCCTGTAACTCCAGCTCTAGGGGATCTGACACCCTCTTCTGGTCTCCATGGGAACTGCACAGATGTGCACATATCCACCCACCTCCACATATATACACATAATTTAAACAAAAACAAAACTACTATGTGGACACAGAGGTCCAGTTCTAATTTGGGACCTTGGGGTTGTGTGATAGGCATACGTGCTTCTGAATCCTGGGAGCTTTTGTAGAACAAAATACATTTTATCAAAGCTAAATTTAAAAAAAATGTTTACAAGCTTAGACTCAGTTTTGACTCTCAGATGAAAACATATGCCTCATTCTGTCCTCAAACCACACACAGGATCTCACGTCCTGCCTCTTTCCTAGAAGCCAAAGAAATCTGAACTATGCTGACAGCCAGTTGTTTTCCACCCTCCTTAATTTTTCTTCCATTTTAGTTTATAAAAATACAGAACTGTTGGGGACAGATAATTCAAGTACACTTAGAATAAAGGGAATAATACTTTCACTTAAAAGAAGAATAATAACAAAGCAACTGTTAGTTTTGCTTTCCGTGAGGAAAGGAAATGATGTGTCCTGCCCACAAGTGTTAATGAACCATCCCCATGTGTGTGTGTCTGTGTCTAAAAATAGCACCCTGGTCTAAAGCTGTAAACTGTAGGGCTGCAACGCTGGCAGCATGTGTGTATAAAAACCCCAGGCTGACAGGAATCCAGAACTAAAACTGCACTAGCACACAACATCTCCTCTGCTTTCCCCCTAATTTACAGCACAAATTTTCAACCAGAAGCATAATGGCTGAGCTTCTTGTCTCATCCTAGAAATTCCAAGTCTACACAGATCATTCTACAATGAAAACAAAGACACATCATGGAGGGCTACTAGCACCCCAGCTTCCATGGGACCCCTCAACTGGGAACTGACTTCTGTGTGGAATTTTAATTTTAATCAGTGGGGTTTCAGTTAACATGCCTGAAGACCCACCACTCTGCAAGCACTCAGCACATTCCCCCAGGAGCAGTTGGATGGGAATACCTCTGCACTTTGGTACATCTCTTTGCCTGGACACCAACCTTCTTGCCTGTCTTGTTTCCACTCATTTCCTAAGGTCTAACACAGGATAACTAAGCTTTGTCTCTCACTTGAGTCTGGAACACATCAAATGAATCTTTGAATGACAATAACATTAGCCTCTTTGTTTTTATGATATGAAGTACTAAGAAAAATGCCTTTTGTGCTATATATACTGTACCATCACTGTAGTTAGTTCCTATTATTCTTATTTTACATTTGAGGAAATTGAATTTTAGAGATATTCAAGAACATCCCAGAATCACAGCTAAATGAGACTAAATGAGAATTCAGGCTAGGAGATGGAACTCTAAAATCCATATGTCTTCTTCAACTCCACACAGATTTTTCTTTAATATTTTTCTTATTCAGTCTGATTTCCTCTAATTAAGGAAAACCCATAAAGAGGGAAGCAATCATGGCTTCATTCTATTTTCTTTAAAGTTATTGTTAACAGATGTTTATTATGCATCTGTCATGGTGCTAAATATTAAAGATAAAGAGTCAGGTCACAGCCCCTTTTGGAGGGCCAGGAATAAGAAAAGAGCACAGAGCTCCCACCTGTGGCTAGAAAATGCCTAGGAATTCTAGTGTCAGCACTTACATAGTCTTGGAACTCATCAAAGACATTTCTACCACTAACACTACCTCAGGATTCATTACTGAGAAACACAAAGTCCGGAGGGCAGCACCCCGAGTTCTAAGGGGCACTGCAGTGTGGTTTGAAGTATTTGTCCATTCCCCGTTGTCCTCTCTATGCCGGCGAAGTTTAATAGCCACGTGTCAGACAAACCAAGGTCAAGAACTCTGAGGGAATGGAGACTTGCTGATTCAGATTTGTGCCTTTCTTCCTTCTAAGTATCTTAAGAAGAGCCTGCTGGGCAGGGCAATGGGATAGTATTATCATGCTAAGGAAATGTTCTGGAAGGAACATGACTAACTGAAAAGTTTAAGAGATGATTTAATCCTAGCACTCGGGAGGCAGAGGCACTCAGATCTTTGTGAGTTTGAGGCCAGCCTGGTCTGAGACAGCCAGAGCTGTTACACAGAGAAACCTTGTCTTGAAAAACCAAAGAGAGAGGGGTGTGGGGAGGATGCCTTTCATGGATGCTCATGAATAATAATAAAGAGTCTAGGGTAGAGGATGTATCAAGTTGCAACTGTTCAAAAACATGTTTCCGCAACATGACCAACGTGTTTCATGGTCCTGGCCACTGTACAGACTAAGTGACTACAGACTGAGTGACTAAGCAATCTTTCAGCTTGCTCAGCAAATTCTCTAGATGAAACTTCAATAGATTCTAACACGTAGCTATGGAAGTAACATAAAAGGAGAACTGAAGAACAATTTTGAGGAAAACAGTGCAGACACAGCCTTTGCCAGTCCTGATAAAGGAGTTTCGTTTCCTTTCATGTCTTAAGAGAGACATGCCTGACTACTCTTACTGTATATTTCTTCTTTTATTGAATGGAGATGTGCTTTTCTAGCCATCAAAGGGGTGTCTGTGAAGGGAGGACTGGGGCTTATCATTCTGCCTCCTACAACACTGGGGTCACCAGAATCTTATCAGTGAGCGAGAGGAGCCACATTACGTGAAGAGAAAGTAGATCTGGAAAATGTCAACTTTGAGTTCATTAAGGCTGGCTTTGGTGATATTGTATTATCTTCTTTTGTGAGCAGAAGCCAGAGGAATGGAAGCACTAAAGGAGGGAAAAGAGTGGCAAGATGTCATCTTTCTCTCCCAACCTCTTCTCCCTTCACCCACAGAACAGGCCAAGCTGGTCTCCAGAATGTTAGGTTTTTGGGTAGTGCTTTGAAGAACAACAACCCTACACAGAGATTGGCTCAGAGGTTTCTTTGTCTTCATAGGAACCAGCCCCACTCTGCCATCTGTCTATCCATCGCTGCAGCTACCCACCCACTCATGGAGCCAGCTTCCCTGGCTACCTAATAAATAAGCCCTGAGTTCATAAATAAAAGACAGTTTTAGTAGAATTCTGTACTTTGGGTGTTAAACCAAATAAGCCAGACACACTAGCCATGATGGTATGGTTTAAAGGAACCTAAAGTGAAGAAAGCTCACTGTGGGAACAAATAGGAGGCTCCATTCAGGGACTTCAGGTGAGACATGTATTGGAAACGTAAGAGCTACCATTTAGGTACAACACAGTACAGGGACCACAGGCCAGTGATCCAGCACATGGATATGCTAGAGCTATTCCAGTTTGATGGGGAGGCGGAGTGAGGAGAAGATAGCTGGATTCTTGAGCTTTCTGTATAATTCCGAAGCCACAAATATTAGCCTTTCTAGCAGAGGTAAAATTCACCAAATGAGTCAGGCAGTGGTGGCACACGCCTTTAATCTCAGCACTTGGGAGGCAGAGCTAGGCGGATCTCTGTGAGTCCGAGGCCATCTTGGTCTACAGAGCGAGATCCAGGACAGGCTCCAAAACTACACAGAGAAACCCTGTCTTGAAAAAAAACAAAATTTCACAAAATGTATCCGCTAGCCCCCTCTATTCTCTCTTCAGAGAGAATTACTCCATGCTATTACTCCATACTGAGTCCTGACATTCTTTTGTTTTTGGTCATCTTTCAGCCCAGTAGGAAAAATCATAGTCCAGGAAAGAAGGGGGCACTTTGAATAAAACACACCATTAGGTTCTGACCTTGTTCCTCTGCCCAGCCCTCATTATGATTCAATAGCCTTTCTTAACCACAGTCTGTTTGCTCCTTCATGAGTAAATTTAGGGCTCTACAGTTGAAATAAATTCATCATAAAATGACTAGGCAAATTTCTAAAGTCTCATCACCCCAACTCATCAATCAATGCACTCTGTATGATACATTTTATTTTCTATAGAGATGAACAAATACAGTAAGCAACCAAGAAAGAATGAATAGAGAGATACTGTAGCTTGGTTCCAGACCAACATATTGCTCATCCCAGAGTGGCACAATGGTTATTGCTTTACAAAATCACATAATCTCCAGGAGGTGATGATTCACATCTGGGTTGTAGCACTGAGGATAGGGCTAACACAATGCTTAGTGGCAGACACTTACTGGGCTTTCATAATTGTATTAAAAAATAGGTATGATTATGATGAAGTTGGACTGTTTCTTATATCAATTCTCATTCAGATGCACTGTACTCATCCCGGCCCCCTCAGAAGCCACTAGGAGGGGGTCGGAGGATTCACAATGGGAAGGAAGTTACTCTCAGACTTTCACTTTCCTAAACTGGCACCACAAATTACGGACTAGGACAGTTAAGATTCAGTAAGTTTGCTTGGTTAATCTGTCAGTTCTGAGGTCCGACAGCAGCTGAGGTAACTGTTGAGACAATGGTTGGAAGATGTGACCCTCATCTGCCTCTGTTCAACAACCAGATACCATGTCTGTCTCATGTGATTGTGACAGGGCATGCTTCTATGTCTGCTTTCTATACAAGGGTTTATAAAGTTTGTGTTTCTTATTCATGACACCTTCTATCCATGGTCTCTGAGAGGGGATTGGCGGCAGTGGTGTGTGTTCGCGTACGTGCGTGCGTACGTGAGTGCGTGCGTGACCAAGTTTAGCAAGTCTGGAGGATTTAGAGGAAAATCTCCTCTACCTTAATCAGACATGGTATGCCTAACATTTTATTAAGCAGAGGAGGTGGTGCTGCCGCCTGTAAGTTTAATTTCTATAGGGGAAGGTTTTTGTTTTTGCTCTGTTTTGCTTTGTTTACTGAAATAAATGTGCTTTATAGAAAAAAACAATCTCATCAGTTGGTCAATCCCTGGTGGGTGAGTCACGGCCCTGCAGAGCCTGAGTGCTTCTTGTTCTCCTCTGTCAGCAGAGTTTTCCTGGGCGATGACTGCAGGCTTCCACAGAGCCTCTTAGAGACAGATAAGATGAAAAAAAATCCAAGGAAGAGGGAATGGCTGGGGAAAATCTGGAAAAAGCAACAAAGAGGGGAACAAAATCTTCCCAACCCATAAAGGGCTACCATGATTATGAAGTGAATCAAAACTGTTCCGTCCACAGCTGAGCTCTCAGGACACAAAGATGGAGTTCATGAGGTTAGTGAATTTTACACTAGAGTATCGTAAGTATAATTCAATTGTCCTTCCCAGGCTCCAGCTCCTTGGATTCAACCAACCTCCCATTTGGAAATTCTTGGGGAAAAAATGTATTTGTATAGAAACCATCTACACGGCATTTATCTTGTATTAGGCATTGTAAGTCATTTAGAATGACATAAAATACCTGGGAAGGTGTATACCTACTCTATATGCAAGCCCTGCACTAAGGGATGATAGTATCCAAAGATTTGAGATCCTTGGAGGGACCAAAGAGCCTAAAATTAATTCTCTATGCATACTAGGATCAACTGTACTTCATACTTCCAAAGGCATTTTTTTCTGCATTTAAATTTCAACCCCCTTTGCTATTTGGAAAGAAAATAGAAAGAGTGCTTACCTTTATATCCCAAAATGGCTACTGTGATGGTTAGCAAGGCACACAAAATGTATAATAATATGATTGAAAACTTCAGTGCCCAGTTATTTTTACATTTGGTACACTGTGTTCCTTCCTGAATACCTGTAAAAGAAGTCAGAAATTAATACTAGTAAACAAAAACATCATTTCAAACTGAATCTTCACTAAAGCACATCTTAGTTTTCTTGATGCTGTGAGTCTATACCTTGACAAAAAGAAAGCTAAAGAAGAAAAGGTATACTTTGACTTGCAGCTCAGGGCTACAGTCCATCATGGCAATGGAGTCACAGAGGTAGTTGGTCTCACTGCATCCAGTCAGGAAGCAGAAAACAATGAATGACCATATCCAGCTAATTTTCTCCTCTTAACACACTCCAGGATCCCTGCCCAGGGAATCACCATCAGGTCTTCTCATTTCAATGAACTCAATATAATCTCTCACAGGCATGCCTGGAGGTTAGATGACCTCTCACTAGATATTCCTGGAAACTTGTCTCCAAGATGACTCTAGGTTCTGTCAAGTTGACAGCACTAACCAGGACAATGAGTTTGGATTTAAATAACTTAAGTAAGAGGAGTTTTATCACATGCCTTCCTATGCCATGAAAACATTTCAAATTTAAACTCTCCACTGCAGTAATACAAGCCCATCCAATATTATATTATGTTGTCATAGTTACACCAATACGATTTTAAAATAATATACAACTTCAAATCATATTCCACTATGACAATCAACCATTTTTCCTTTTTATTTACTCTTCTCTCATACAACAGATCCTGACTGTAGCCCCTCCTCCATCCAATCCTCCTAGCTTTCTCTCCCCATCTCCTCTCTCCCCTGGATCCACTGCTCCTCCATTTCCCTTCAGAAAAGAGCAGATCTCCTACTGATATCAACTGAACATGCCTAACAAGTTAAATAAGACTAGGCACAAACCCTCACATCAAGGCTGGATGAGGTAATCCAGTAGCAGAAAAGGAGTCCCAAGAGTAGGCAAAAGAGTCAAAGACAAAGACATCCCCTATTCACACTGTTAGGAGTCCACAAACACTCCAAGCTAAACAACCACAGTATGTATGCAAAGGACCTGGTGCAGACCCATACAGGCTCTGTGATTGCTGCTTCAGTCTCTGTGAGGCCCTAGGAGCCCTGCTTAGTTGAGTTCTCCTGGTGTCCTTGATCTCTCTGGCTCCTACAATCCTTCCTCATCCTCTTCTGCAGGGTGCCGCAAGTTCCACCTTTTATTTGGGTGTGGGTCTCTGCATCTGCTCCCATCAGCTGCATGGAGAAGCCTCTCTGATGATGGATAATCAACCATTTTTAAAATTACTTTTGATTTACTTATTTGTATGTGTATGGGCACACATGTGCCACTTCATGTGTGTGGAGGTCAGTAGTCAACAACCTGTAGAAGTTGGTTTTCTCCTCCTGCCATGTGGGTTCTGAGGACTGCACTCAGGTTATCAGTAAGTGCCTTTACCTGCTGAGCCATTTGGCTGGCCTTATAGCTATGATTTTAATAAGCATCTCTATTATTCAAAAAGACTTAAAACGCCCACATCTTCTTGTTTCTGACATTATTTCAAATGACAGCTAGTCCTCAAACTTATGCCTCATTGCTTGGTGGTGTGCTGGGACTCATTTCTACTTGTGAGAGTCAAATGTGAAATTGTTCTCTTCATTTTCCAAAGGTTAAGTTTGAATTTTGGCTGTTAAATGATATTAACATAACATAAAATCATCCCTAAAGGAATATTTACACCTTAGAAATGAGCATTCTACAAATTAGTTCCTTTACCACCTGCTACAAAAACTCCTGGTTTACTAATCTGCTCTTGGTTGTAACGTACTAGAATCTAATGGTTCTATCATCAAATGTTCAATATAAAAATATTATATGTATCACAGATATACAACAACAGATAGTAAGCCTTATTTAAGTCACCACAGTATTCTGAAAAACCACTACAGAACAAATAGGAAATTTTTTATGAAAATAAAGTTTTCATAAATAATTTTAATGAAGAGGTAAATTTTTATTGCTTACAGTTCAACTCTTTGAGAAACACTCTAGTTTAAGTGGAAAAACCAGCATCCATGCTGCAAGAGACTCCAGAAACTAACCCATGAAGAGGGAACTTGCCATCTGACTGATTAGAAATGCAGAAGACAAGACTGTGGGTGTTTTAATGTGAAATTCACATTGCACAGTCCTCCTCAGCCGGCCCCACTTCCCTGTGTGTTGTACTAATAGTGCCCCCACGCCCCGAGTGACAGCAAGCACATAAAGACTGATCTAGAACTGCACTCTTAACTTTTGATGGGTCAGTCAAGAAGACTAAGCCATAGCTGAAACTTCTTTCCTTTGGTTTGTTTTTTGCACAGTGCCCCTCTCTCTTCAGCTGTGTTTAACACAAAATGAGGATGAACACAGCATGTTAACAATGGTTGAAGCTTAGGCCTCAGGGTTCAGTCAGTTCCTTCAGTGTTCTGTGTCACAGTCACGAGGGAGGGGGAACATGCTCTACCTTTCCACAGCTTACAGCAGGCTTCTCATACTTTGGCAGGGAGTGGGGCACCATAATCACTTGAAGAGCTCATGAGTTGGGAATCTGAGAAAGGCTTGAGAGTGTCAATGTCTAACATCTCAGGAGATCAATTTTTCAAACTTGAAAGGGCTCCCCATCACGTTTTCAAAACGCAGATTTCAATCCAGTGAGTTTGAGGTAGGAGCCACATTCATCAAGGTCTAGGTGATACTTCACCTAAGGCCCACAATTTGAGGGACAGGAGTTTCATTCAGCAGTTGATCATGACTGTAAGCTATCGATTTGTTGATGGCTTTTAGATGAAACTGTAGCAGCAAACTCAGTAATCCAGAAGTTCACCATATAGCCAGGCTGGCTAGCTAGTAAGCTCTTAGGCTCTGCCTGTCTCATCCCCCAACATTCTGGGTTTCAGGTGCATACCACCACACTTAGTTTTTCACATGGGTTCTAGAGATTCAGACTTCGGTCCTCATACCTGTAGAACAGCTGCTTTCATCCACTGAGCCATCTCCCCAGTCTTTCTTTGCCTTACTCATTCAATAGCCACTTAAGTGTCTCATGTTCATTGCTACCCTAGCGACTACGTCTGCAAAACACATCCCCAACTCCACCCAACCTAAGTACTACTATCCAAACTGCTCCAGTGTTTAAACTCAAAAACTCCATGATGTGTCTCTTTTACTAATTTTTCAATTTGCAAGTCCCTGCTGATCTTCCTATAGGGTATTTTCATCACCATCTTTATCACCTAGCTCCCTGATCATGGCTTCTAACACAGAACCAAGTTCTGTGAGTAGCATCTGGAATCCTCCATAGAACAAGCTTCAAGGGGGCACAGTGGTGACAGCTTACATGCCATTTTACACACACCACAGCCAGGATTCTGACTTGAGTCAGCCTCCTCAAGGCACCATCTCTGCTCTGCTTATCCTTTCCATTTCCACTGCGACTGTCTTAGTGTGAAATCTTTACCCTCAATGGAAGCTTTGTCTTCCATTCCCACTGGAATCCAGCCTCACCCTCTACTAAAATACTGCTGTCCTCATGACATTTGCCAAGAAGGAAAAGATAAAAACAACTTCTAATGTCCTACCCTTAACAAAAGATGAACAAACAAATGAATACAAACATACACAAATTCTAGCTCAAAGTCTCTATAATCTGGTGGTTTAAGTAAAATCAGGTTATTGAGATGGCTCAGTAGGTAAAGGCCCCTGCAGACAGACCTGACTTTGACCCCTCAGGGGCCACATGGTAGGAGAGACCCAACTGTGACTCCTACAGTTGTCCTCTTACCTCCACCTATGCACATGCACTTGTGCACACACATGTGCGCACACACACTCACACACAAATAAATCAAAATTATTTAAAATAAAATAAAGTCTCTTGTATTCAGAAAATGTGGAAGTGCTATTAAAATCAGGAGAGAAAGAGTTATAAGTAGACCTTCAAACACATCACATTCCATGTTGAGAAAGAACACATTGGTTTGGTGGCAACTGTAACCCAGGGGACTGACACAGATGAATCAGTCTCCGGTAGAAAGACTAGATGCCCCTGAGACTGCTAGGGTGTCATTCCTTTGGGTTTGGGGCTTGTGGTGTGCAATGCTCTTCACACTTATCTATGATGATTTCTTCCCCTCTAAAGAAGACCCTTGGGAGATTTGGTTGCAGAGAGTATGATGAACAATGGACTCTGGGAGCTTGAAGGTAGTACAGAGGTCATCTGGTCAAGTGTCACTGTGTTATTGATAGGAAGATGAAGGCCAGTGAGGTGAAGCAAGATCAAAAGACCCATGTCGTGACTCTACACAGGCGTCTGTCCCTCCTGTCCTCTCTGTAGCTAGCACTGGGCTGTCACTGGGGGTCTTTGCATGTGGGGATGCACAAAGATCCACTGCCAGACAGCTGCCACAGGACAACATTCCAAAGAGCAGGGGCACTTCCTGGCAGTGTGCATTTTTCACTGCTGAGTATCACCATTAATCAATATCAGATGGCACTGCCTGGCCTCCCTTTCCACGTGACACACTTTCTTTGGCTTGTTTTTTCTCCCTCAGGAGACTTATTTTTGATAAGAATTCTGTTTTATCTTTCCTTCTCTGCCTTCCCTTTGGATGACATCTGGCTAAACACATAGATGCCTACTACAAAGAGGCCCTGCTGGCTCCTGGAGCTGGGGGTCCCCTTCCTCCTTGAACCTAGATAGTCACAAAAAAACCAAACATTTGAGAGAGCTATCCTCCTGTTACCAGCCTTTGTAGTGTTTGTTTTCTTAGCATTACTTTCCATAGAACTCGGGACTTTGTTCCCACGGGGGCTGGGGGAGGTGCGGGGAGAGCAACCAATTTACAGAATACTGTGCATTAGAGATTTCAGTTCAGGAAGTGGAGCAACATTGCCCCTTACCACCAAGTGATCTAGCTTCATCAAAAGCCTGGCCCAAACAGCACATTTGAAATGCAGTTGCCCACAGGAAAAAAGGGCCTTCAGGGTCCACGCTTTCCCATTGGCTAGCCTCTTGAACTATCTCCCACACTAGTCCATTCTTGGCTCATGGTTTGAATGCATTTTGCAGTGTTCAAGTTTTTATTATTCAAAAACCTTTGGGGCCCTATGAAGCCAGAATCAGTCTGGTGAACTTGAATAGCCCACTGAAGTTAAGAATAGGCTGACAATTTGGTCTCCAGTGTCCACATTCAAAAGTTCTCTCTGTTGCCCTGTTTCTAATAACATGTTTCATGTAAGAATGGGATGGGATGGGGCCACCGAGCAGGGGGTGGTTAGCTGGTTGCAGGAATAACTGACATGCCCCAAGAATGCCAGTACAAAGGGCTAGAGGAATGCATCAGTAAAGAGAATTCCTTTCAGCTGTGGTTCTCCATAAAGAGCCCTCCCAAGTGTTGTGGTCCAGGCTCCAATCCAGTCTGTTTTTCCAATCTTTTTTAGAAGGGAAGAAAAAAAACATTCCTTTCACTATTGTCTGCCATGTGTATCACCAAAGATGGGTTTGTTCATTAAGAGGGATACATACTGATTGAGTCTTTCCCTCAGTAGGTGGAGGTTGGCACCATGAGTATAGTGGAACACTCTGGGTGATCTTAATCACATCACATGTCTATTGCTGGATAGTGTTATCATTAAGACCATGTGGCCAAAAAGGAGCATCCTAAAGCTGGTAGACTGCAAAATCTCAAAGACCACAGTTTTGATCCAAGATTTGAAGTGACTTTTTCATGTGGTTTTTCCATAATTACTTGTGACATATGCTCCCATAAGTCTAGGAGAATAACTTGGTTCTAATAGCAAAACTGATGATTCAAATATAACTTATACATAATTATAATTGTCTTCTACAGCAACAAAACAGAGTTAGCATTCTGGTTAGCTGCCCAAATGTTATGAAATCACAAGAGGTTACATACCTAAACCTTTCATCCCATAAACAATTAACTTGTCCTCGTTACACAGGCCACTTAGTATGTGGCACAATATGGATTTTGTTAGTATAATCTCTTTTTATTACAAAGTGATTTACTATCCTAAATATAAATCCTAGTGCTGGACATCTTAGCATGCCAAGTTTCCTAAGTGACATGAGGAATCACAAAAATGGGACAAGAAGTAGCAGTGAAGTCACTTTCTGTACAAACAAACCCTCAGCAATTCTATTCATGAAAGTGTATCCAGATCAGAATAAGGATTAGAAGGTAATTTTATGATAAACTTTTTCACTTTCATTGTGAATTTACTGTAATAGCCTATGCATTTACCAATAATAGTATAGTTTCTTTCTATTTTTTCATATATATAAAAAAGAAGGGCAGTGGTTCTGGTTTGGCTTAATTTTTTTAAGAGTAAGAATTATTTAAGATTTATAATTTATACCTTGCCTTTTTGTAAAGAAGTCCTATAGGCAGAAGCCAGATGTAATGGTCCCACTTAGAATACAGAGTGTCTTCCAGAATGTACAGAGGGTCTCAAAACAACACCATTCTTTTCTCTTTATGTTTTTTATATAAGAATCCTTTATCAGATGAGCTGTCCACAAATGTTTTCAATTTTGAGCAGAAGACTCTCTGTTGGCTGCAGAGGTCAAACATCGTCTCTCTGCCACACACTCCTCCTGGCTGGCCCCTCCCTCTGGGCTGCATTCCTCGTAGTTTCATCCTACGGCACAGAGTGAATGGACGATGGATTCCAGCAGTCCTGACAGCTTCATTATCTGGCACTGCTATGCAGTGTCCTTCTGTGATTAAGCCCTGAGTCTTTGCATGAAAAGAAATCATGGTGATTCGGCTCCAGTTTGGGCCTTGAGAGTCGGCCACACAATTAAGACAGACATACACCATGCACGTACTTGGAAAGAGGCTGCAAGATATTTTCTTGCTTGGTGCAGAGTTCATGACTGGTGCAAACACAAACAGGAACTACTAAGAATGATTGCTATTTCTGAGGACCTGATGTGGGCCAAACTCTCCCTCCTTGCTGCTTACAATTCCTCTAATAACCCCACAGAGCAGGAGGTCCACCCTTACTTTACATACTTCAGGAAATCGGATCGGCAAACAAGTTGAGTTTCCCAAACCATGTCACAGAGCTGGGACATGGACACAACTCTCTCACACAATCTTCAAACTTATTTATGTCTAGAAAAAAAAAGAAAAGAAAAAAAAAAAAAGGCAGGAAGAAGGATGCCTAAGGAGCTAAATTGCAGGGAGCTGGCAGGTTAAACGTGCATGACAAGCATCCTGTCAGAATAAAGCAGCATAGAACATTTTATGTGTTGAGAGAGAAGCTTTCTCAGATGTGAGCAATAAAATTTAGTCTCCATTAACTATAACAGGACCCAGGCTTCTGCAGGCTGTAATTCTTTCTATGTCAACATACCTGAGCGACAAGCAAGATGATTCCATCCTAAATCAATGCTCATTGTCCCACGAGAGGTCAGGATCAGCTATGAAGGTCTATGGTCAAGAAGGCTTGTTGACTTCTCATACAGAACAAGGCCCCCTCCAAGGGAGGTAGTGTTCTGGGAACAGGGTGGACTGGGGTGAGAAGGTAACTGTAATTTCAAGGCAAACTATGAGGCATCTAGGGGCCTCCGAAATTTAGCCTAGAAACCAGATCAAGTCAGTTGCCCCTAGCATGTTTTCTTTTAAAAATATACTACACTGAAATAGGAATTTCAAAGACCAGCCTCCAGAGTCCTTTATCTACAGTCCTGAACACATGCTAATGGTTCAAGCTCGCAAGAACAAAGCATGTACAGTTAGTAAAGAGGTAAAGAGAGGGCTTACCAATGGTGATTAAAAGACAAATTGCCTCTAGTCTCTTAATCTCCTGAAAAAAGAAAAACCAAAAATCTAGCTGGAATACATTGTCAAATGATTGGGGGGGGGGCGTTATAAAAGTCACCATGATCCTTGTTTAGAAATCCCAATAACTTCTAAAGTTAATGTATCTATTTCTCTAGTGTAAGAAGATTCCATGATTATTGGGGCTGGCTTTAGGGTCCAAGTTTCCTGACTCCCCACAGAGCTTTTCAGACTCTAAAGGCCACCATGTCATTATGCTTATTTCTCACTAAGGTCATTATGATGAGATGAGAATATAAGAAGTTCTATTTGAAAAAATAAGAACAGGGCACATGCTATGTACCAGGCACCAGGGATAAGAGTGGAAGAGCCTGGGTTCCCTAAGCCTGTGTCCTCCCTCAACAGTGGGCTGTTCATTTAATCTCTGAGCTTTGATATTTACCCTTCTCTTCTTAAAGTACCTTTCCATCTGCCAAATAATTTCCTTCTGACTAGCCAACCCCTCCTCAATGAATCCCTTCCTAACTCACTTTGCATCCAGTGCAGCTGTGCCCGCACCCTCACCATAGGCTGCACTGTGCACATCCACACTCGTGTGTCTCTCAAATGATTTAAATGCCATCTTCAGGACACCTCCTTTGACAGGAATGGGGATTTAATTACTGAACCGAGTAAGACTCGAGTGGAGACAGGGACGCAGGGAAAGAAAGATGGTTCCCTGTCAATCTCCTTCACATTGACTGGAAACAGCTCTCAGGTACAGGGGATTTCATAATCCTCTGTCCCATCTTTGTGCCTGCCCTTCCAGGTGAGGAGTGACAGGGTGACTTCACTGTAATGCCAGGGTGTCGGCATCCTAGGGGAGATGTATGAAAGGCAACATTCAGACATCCCATGTGCACCAGCTTCCCACCCAGCTCGGCTGCTTCACCAGAAGCTGGCTCTGTGGTAGAAGAGGTAAGAGTAGTGGTGGGTTGGGGAAGGAATGTGAAATAGGCCTTGAGACCTTTTCCAGACAGTGTCAACGGCAACATCCTCCTGCGACTTAGTTTTCTACATTCAGCATTCGGCATTAACAAAGCTCAACCTGACCAAGCAGAGAGGGCAACATGAAAGACCATGGTTCCCCACTTGTTTCTAGTGTTGGTACTTTAAAAAGTGTCACTTTGGGCAGTTGAAGGACTAACAAAATGATGACAGGGCACAAAACTGAGCAGGATCAACCTTAGTTAATGACAGGTTGTCTGCTGTTGGTGGTAGAAACAGTGTTGGGTGGGAAGACCATGGGTAGGTAGGTATAGGTACTCATTTCAAAGCGTGAACCTGCTTCCTCACATGTACTCTTGCTTTCCTTTCTGTCGTGTGTGTGTGTGTGTGTGTGTGTGTGTGTGTGTGTGTGTGTGTGTGTGTGTGTGTTATAAGTGTGAAAGTGTATGCACATGGAGGTCACAGGAAGACACTGAGCATCTTCCTCAATCCATCTCCCCCTTACTCCTTTAAGACAGGGTCTTCTCACTGATCCTCGAGCTCAGCTTCAGCTGGCCAGTGCTGCTGGAATCCACCTGTCTTCACCCTACAGGGCTGGGTTCCTGGTGCAGGCAGCCATGCCTGTCTTTGCTCAAACAGCAAATACTCCTCCCCACTGAGCCCTTTTTCCAGCCTTACACTTGTTTCTTTGTAGACCAAGAAAATTCGTATTTGATGAAAGGGGAGGGGCTTCAATGTGAATGAGAATAACAAGGAGCCTGACAGACATTTCTCATTCTTCTATGAATATGTTTTTCTTTCTTTCTTCAAGAGAAAGGACACTTAGAATTCAGAGAAAAGGAGCCAAGACAGTGACAGACTCTACAGCTGGTGTCCATTCTATCCTGCACTGGACATTTCTTGGTCCAGAACCTTAATGGGAAACAAGTTAGCCAACTTAAAATACCTAAGTGAGGCAAGGTTGGCTAATAAACAATGGGGAAAGTCCAGCTCTGATTCCCAGATGATGACTGTCCGGTTCAGTTACATACTTGTTATTAAAGCTGAACAAAGGGCAGAGAGAGGGAAGAAGCTTTCCACAGACAGACAACTATGATTTCCAAGACAAAAGAATGAAACTTGAAATTAAACAAAAAGTCACTCAACAGAAACACAAGATGGCACATAGCCAATTATAACTGAATGTCAAGTAACTGGGAACATCTTGACTTACTAAATTTTCCACACCAAAGAGTTCCTTCCTAACACAGCTAAAATTCAGAAATGTGCTGAAAAATTAAATAAATAAAAACACGCTTTTGTATATACACAAGTGACTTTTTTCAGAGAGAAATACAATTTAAATGTACAATTTCCCATAGATTTCTTAGGGGTGTGGCAAGAACTACATGATACCAGCTGGCGAGAACCTATCGTTTATGTCTTCACAGCTCCATGGTCTCGAACTTTACATACATACCTTGAAGCTGACCTCACTGAGCCTGTTTCTACCTTGGAAATGGACATACAACTCACATCAGAACTTTTGCTTTCTGGAGAGCTGGTCGTTACACATTTGCCAGCATACCACTCAGACTGGTGTAAAGGGTCCCTCCAATGGCACTGGGTGGCAGCACATTTGGTAAAGTGCTTGATGAGGACCTGAGCTTGATCCTCAGAACC
This sequence comes from Peromyscus leucopus, assembly GCF_004664715.2. Classification (NCBI taxonomy): domain Eukaryota; kingdom Metazoa; phylum Chordata; class Mammalia; order Rodentia; family Cricetidae; genus Peromyscus; species Peromyscus leucopus. Next base: position 396,965 of record NC_051079.1, on the reverse strand, counting down.
AACATAAAGAAGTGTGATAGTGTCTGCTTGTGATCTCAGTGCTGGGGAGGCAGATCCCTGGAGCGTGTGGACCATCTAACCTAGCCTAACGACGCCTGAGGCTGATTCTGGCCCCCACATGCATGTACATGTACACACACACACACACACACACACACACACACACACACACACGAAGTACTTTTTCTGAGGGGTCATTGGCAATAGGATCCCAGGGCTGAGCTTGGCTTGGCAGATCATGGACAGACCTTCTAAAATGTGGTATGGCCTAGAGTACTTGGTCTGGGGAAGCCCAGCCACCCAACCCTAGTTGGAAAAGTGTCTCAAGCTTAAGTCCTATTGATATCAGGCCAGCGGTATACTTTTTACAAATACAAAGACAGCACATTTTAACCTCCTGCCCCACCATTCTGTGCCCAGCCCGGAAGAGGAACTGAAACAGAAGGGCTCAGTAATTCCAATTTCCAACGTTTCTATTCCTAGGCGAGGGCTAAAGTTAAGCCTGGTCTTTACAGCTCTTGCTCCCATGCAATGTTCCTTCCGTTTGGAGTGACAAAGCTGGTCAAGACAACCAGCATGTAGAAATACAAACCATTGGTTGTCCTGTAGCTGTCTGTCACCTCCAACACAGACACAGGAGGGGGAGGACAGCACCCAATAAACAACAACTAGTGAAAGCCATATATTACAGTTGGAGGGAAAGTCCCACTCACCACTGTTACTAAGACAGTGCTTATAAAATTCAAGTGCTAATTTACTATGGTCCACTGGACCTACTGTGTGATCATACATTCACTACGTTTTAGTTGCAGGGTTAATACATACAGTTGAACTTTGTGGCTGTGAGCTTGGGGGAAGACCTCCTTCCACTCTTGCTTACTTCCTAGGAGCACAGCACAGCTGGGCACAAATCATTTAGGAGAAATGTTTATCCAGGCACTGCTGGGAAAGCCAGACTCTGGGGGCCCTTTGTTTAGGGAGGGCTCCTTCTGCTATATGGGTCCAGAAGAAGATGAAAGAGGCTACAGAGTAGAGACTAAAATGCTTCTTTGGGAAGAGAGCAGTGTTGTGATTATCTAGACAGAATAGGAGTAAAGGATAGCTGTGACAACAAAAAAGAGAAACAGGATCACAGAAACTTTGGAATATTTCCACTAGCTGCTAACAATCTATCATTCATTAATTCATACATCTATTAACTTTTTGGTGTTACACATGTGTATAGGTACACATGTGTGGTTATGGACATGCAAAGGTCAATGTTGTGTGTCTTCCTGTCATTCTTCAGTTTTAATACTTTAAATATTTGATTTATGTATATATGTATGCGCCTGCTTGTCTGTGTACCACATAGAGCAGTGCCCACAGAGGCTAAAAGAGGGTGTTGGATAACCTGGAGACAGTTACAGGTGTGAATCACTGGGAACTCAACTCTAGGCCTTTGGAAGATCAGCAAGTGCTCTTAACTGCCTGTTTATTATTATTTGTTTGGTTTTCCAAGACAGGGTTTCTCTGGGTAGCCCTGGCTGTCCAGGAACTCACTCTGTAGGCCAAGCTAGCCTTGAACTCACAGAGATCCATCTACATCTGCCTCCTGAGTGCTGGGATTAAAGGCATGCACCACCACCAACCACGCTGTTTCATTTTCTGAGACAGACTTCTCACTTGGCACTTATCAACTTGGTTGTACTGCTTGGCTAGCAAGCCCCAGGATCTTCCTGTCTCCCTCACCATGGCGCCTTCATTGCAGACACATGCCATTGATGTGCAGCTTTTACATGGGTTCTGGAGATTGGACTTCAGATCCTCATTTTGTGTAACAAGCACTTTATCCACTGAGCATTCTCCCTAGTCTTTATCAGTAACTTTTATCCTAAGAAGTCAAGGATCTATATTTTGCTCACTGGCACCTAGAAATGATGCCTGCAATTTTTGAGCCAGTTTTAGAGAGTAAAGAGGAAAGGGAAAATGCGCCCACAGTCATGTAAAAATCCTTGGGCACGCACACAGTCAATCAAGGCAGTCAGGTAGAGAAATGAATACTGACCTAGTATCCCATGGAGATTCCTGATACTAAGGTTCTCTCTCTCTCTCTCTCTCTCTCTCTCTCTCTCTCTCTCTCTCTCTCTCTCTCTCTCTCTCTCTCTCTGTGCGTGCCTTGTGTGTGTTGGGCAAGTGCTCCACCACTGAGCTGAAGTCCCAGCTCAACACCAAGATTTTATATCTATTATACCTGGTTGGTCAACAGGGTAGATTTCCTCTCTCACTGTCCTCTCAGCCAGCTACTACCTGTTAGAAGCCTTACACAGTGCCCTTCTGTTTGTGTTTCTATTCAGAGGAGCTGAGTTTGGACACAACAGTATTCATTTATGGAAAAGGCATGTCCCAAGTCACCTACAGTTGCCTTCACTTGCCTTCAAAAACAAACACCCAGAAAAAACAATGAATGAAGAAACCAAATAGATGCCATCAACCAATTCATTTACTCATTTACTTATTGGCAGTACAGGGGATCACCCCCACTCCCGGGCTTCAGATATGCTAGGTAAAAATTCAACCACTAAGCCACACTCCCAGTCCTGATGTCCCTAATTACTGTTGTAGTATACTGTACTGTACAATAACTTTAATTGCATTTGTTTCTATTAAGTCATTCACCACCATCTGGAATTCACTTAGCCAAAGCTAGGAATAGATCATCTAAACCTTCTAAATTGGTGAAGTGGAGGTAACATGTTGGAAGGTGTTCCTGAAAGGCTATTTACTAACACTGGATAAGACAACCCATCTAAAACACAGCATTTGCTGATTCAAGAACATACCTAGAATTTTTTGGCTTGGGGACACTTAGTGTTGTGATGCTGCAGTACCATGCTGCTCCACAAACTGGAGAGGAACTGCCACAGTAGCTCTCCTGGGAGGAGAGCACTCACAGTTTCCCTCACTTTAAGTTTCCATTTTGATGAAAAATGAGAATTTTTTGTGCAGTTGAATAAATACAAATTCTTATGCCATACTTGTCATCTGAGCGCATGCTACTTACCAAATACAAGCTGTGTTTAATGTTCTTGATGTTCATACTCTTCACCTCCACTCGATGACAGAGTCTCAATGTCAGGGACATGATATGGCATCCTGACCCTTGCTTCTGCCTCTGATGTGAAGAGCAGACATCTGCAGACTAGTGTAGGTACTAGGGACCTGACTGGACGGGGACAGAGTAGTTCCTGGCTACACTAATGACGAGTTTCTGCCAGTTCTTTAAGGGAACCTGATATAGAGGCCCACTGTGCATCCGTTATAGTTTACTGTATATAATTATGCACTGTAACTGTGTGTGGTTTGCATTCCAGGGCATGGGACCAGTCATTCTCAGAAAATCCTTCTGTTGATGTCTGTAACTCCAGATGAGCAGCCCCTTGGAGGCTTATCTGAACCTCAGTAGAATGGGTTATTGTGATCCTACCACAAGATGCCAACATGTGCCAACACACAGGTCGATCACTGCTTATCTGAAAGGCTTGAAATCAGAAGTATTTCAATTTTCCTTTTCAGATTTTAGACTATTTGCATATATTTAGTGAGATATATTAGGGATATGTCCCGTCGAAATAGAAAATTCATTTATATACTTTCCTACACTATTTTTTAGCACATCTGTGCTTGGGCTCAATACATGAGGTTAGATGTGGAATGTCCTACTTGTGGCATCATGTCAGTGCTCAAAGTTTCTGAATTGGGAGTATTTAGGATTTCAGGTTTTTAGAAGAGAGGTGTTTGGCATAAATTTTTGTACATGGTGTTGCTATGAGGTTTTTGGATGTCCCTGTTAAACTTTTCTCTGGTCCTCCTTAGAACTTGGAATGCCTCTTGCAGGTGGGCCATGGGGTCCGGGAGGGTTGGGGATTCTAAATACTTAAGGCCTAGGTTATTGTCTGAAACCACTTGGCTCATATGTGTTCCTGTGAATCACAGGAATTGGGGGGAGGTGTTTCAAAGGCAATGAAGAGTGTAACATAGAGGGTGGATTCTTGGTGACTTACAGCCACTGATCAAAGAGGCTACACAGACCCTGCGTGACAGTACACACATTGGCATCTGTAAACATACACTGTATAACTTTAGAAGTATCTATCTTGGGAATACTATACACAATATTTGGAGATCATGACTGCTCAATGTTAGGCAACTGAATGATCTCTTTAAACTCCAGTTGCAAACTAGCAACTTCCCCTAGCTTTGAACGGAGGCTAACTTGTTAGCATATCTGACATTACAAGTACAGCCTGTGACTGACTGTCACTAAAGTAATCTAAAACACTAATCACATGGTAGCTAGGACCTCATCTTAGAAAAATACCCACACATATACATTTAGATTCAATTACAGAACATTCATAGGTGCCAGAAGCCACCCAAGACTCAAGGGTGAGAAATGACTTCTCATGGAAGTTGGGGGAATATCCACATTTTTTCTCATCAATATTTACAGGTCTCAGATTTGATGGTTGCACTGACACTCTTGACATCTCACAGTCAGGGGTAATTCCATTTATAAGCATCTCCTCCTCACTCCTTTCTTTCTCACAATTGCCTGGCCTAACTAATACATATCTGTGAGTCCCTGGTCCCAGTACCTAGATCAAAACAGCAGTACCTTAGGCATGGCAGGTGTACACCATATTACCTACAATGCCAGTTAACTATCCAGCTGCAGTCAAGGGTAGAACTAGTCAAAGAAAGGGAAGAGTCTAGATATAGAGAAGAAATTGGGGAAAGTCCATCTGTTGTCAAAATCAGAAAGTATAATTTGCTAGTGAAGGTCCAGATGGTCCCTTAAGAGATGTCCTACTTAAATCATCTCAAAGAGTTGGCAACCATTCTTGTGGGAACCAACAGCAGGAATAGCAGCTGTATTGACCAAATGAGTAAGTAGTCTCTCTTCTCACATCTGGCATTCTCTGGATTGTGTCCCTCTTACCAGGACCTTCTCATCTCAGAGAGAAAAGGCTGAGGTCTAGAAGGCTCTGAACTGTCTGCCACAATCCTGATCTCATCTGCTCAGCCCTTCCATTCCAGCCATATCAGCTTCCTTGCTGTACCTTGAACACACCAGGCCAGTGACCATGGGACCCTTGCATCTATATGCTCTTTTAGTTCCTATACACCTCCTAGGTAGGAACTATATACAGTTCCACCCCAGCTTTTTTTTTCAGGTTTTCTTCCAATGACAGCTTCTCAGACAGGCATTCCCTGGTTACTCTTTTGAAGGCAGCAGCCCTATTGACTGTTTTCCATCTTCCGCTCCCATGTTAGTTTTCTCCATAGCTCTCACCTCTATTTAACATACTGGCTATTTTATCTATTAGTCTCCCTGACAGCAGAAGGTCTGTACAGTCAGGGATTCTTGGTGTATGCTCTCTCATGTACAACTAGAGAGAACTTAGTGTGTGGTTAGAAAGTTTCCATCTCACAGGGCTGTTGAGAAGATTAAAAGAGTATATATATGTATATATATACACTCTTGATATATATATATATATCCCCCCAATCAAAAACAAAGCACAAGATATCCCTAAGCACCGTGAATGTTTCTTCTTCATTTACTTACTCATATATTTATTTGTATGTGTGTATGCTGGGGGTAGGGTTGCCCATGGGATCAAAAAGAGGGCTTCAGATTTCCTGGGACTGAGGACACAGGCGGTTGTGATCAGTCTAGCATGGGGGCTGGTACTCAGTGGGGTCCTCTGGAAGAGCATCAGGCTCTCTCAACTACTGATCCATCTTTCCGGCTTGTAATGTTTCCTCTTATTTTGATTTTGTTTTAAACTTTGTGTTAAGCCCAATGGGTAGTTATTACTCCATCCATCTGATAGATTAGGAGACTGAGGCCCAGAGTAAGTTGTATGAGAGTCCACATTCAAGGTGACAGGATCCCAACCCAGATCTGATTCCATGATCTGTGTTCTTATTCTCCCGACTCTTCGCTGCAAGCCCTGGAACAGAATAGGGGCAGGTCCAGCCAAAGGAGTGGGAGGTGGGAGTTCAGGTGCCCAGGATGGAGCCAGCACTGACAGACATGCATGAATCTGAAATTATGGAGCCATTCCGTTTACCTCTTAACTTGTTCAAAAAAATCTGATCAAGCCTGCCAGTTAAAAAAGTGTTTTCTTGACCCCAGAAAATCTGTGGATTGGAGACATTTACTTGAAACAGTCATTCCATCATAACAGGAAAGAGGCAGAGCAGGGGTTATTATAACAGCTGCTTTCATGCCCCAAACAAGGTCTGGCTGTTTTTGGCCAGTTGCACTGTAGTAAGAGTTGGCAAGAAGCTGACAGACTGCATGAGTTTCCTTTCAAAATGATCATTTTTGCTTCTAAAAAAAAAGAAGGAAGGAAAGACAGAAAGGAAAGAAAGAAAGAAAGAAAGAAAGAAAGAAAGAAAGAAAGAAAGAAAGAAAGAAAGAAAGAAAAAGAGAAAGAAAGACAGACAGAAAGAAAAAAAGCAGGCTGTGCTATCTAGCATGCAAATGCTGGTTCCTCGGCTGCTCTTCTGTTCTCCTGGGTTGTCTACCCTACCCAGGTTTCAATAAGGACATCGGTTTGGAGAGCAGAAAGAGGTCTGGAATTACAAAGACCTCAGTTAGAACTCAGAACCTCCTTTAGAAGCTGCAGTGCCTGCATCTGAAGGGTTACTTCCCGTAAGGACCAGGGGAAGACATGCAGCAAGGACACAGCAATGTCAGGTACAGCGTGTAGCCAAGGTGATGTCATGCTCATTGCAATGAATTTAGAGATCCAAAAGCATCAGTCCTCTCCGTCTTCCACAGGCTAATTCACAGTCCTACATGCATACAGCAGAGGACACAAGGGTACCTTCACAGAGTAGCTTTCAAGTTGTGACTTCCCTTCAAACCCATGAAGTGGATAAGACATGAATCCAGGACAGGTGTCAGTGTCTCCATGCACATGTCATTGCTCTTGCGTCCAATAAGAGAAGAGCACTGGGTTGGGGTCCAGAGGACAGAACTTTGCTGGGCCTTAACTGGAAATCCTATAAAAACTGAAAGGCCCTTGGCTGCTGAGACCTGGCAGTGCCAGGTTGAGCCTCCTGGAAAACCAGGGCTCAGCAAGCACTTGAAATCATTCCATTGCTAATGGCTTCCAGATGGCAGAAGAGCAACCCGAACAGGATGTGCAGGATACAACTGACATGTGCAAGTCCAAAAGGCTGGTGCCCATCAGCCAGGCTGTTGCCCCAATTCAGAGCCCCTGTGAATGCGAACTGGAACACCTGCAAATTTCAACCCCCTCCCACTCCCGGCTAGACCTAATAGCAGGAACTGGGTTATGGCAGGAATGTGAGCCCCAGAAGCTGCTCTCTGTTATTCTTGCTCCTTGGTACCCAGGTCTGAGCTAGGCAGGAGCCTGAAGCACAAAGGAGAGGAACTTCATGGAGCACTGCTGAGATTTTGGACCCAAGTGGAGGTAATCCCAAGCCACTGCTGCAGCTTTGAACACTTTTTTTTTTTTTTTTTTCCTTTGGTCTGAAAAGCTTTTAATTCTCTGTTTCTTCAGAGCTGGAATCTGGAGCACTTGCCTTACAACCAGAGACAAGGAAGCTGGCATGTGGCTTAAGAAATTCAGGACATGATTCAAAGGGCAGCCACCAGCCAACTGGTAAACAGCAACACCCCTGGGCTGAGCCTGGGGAGGAGTAGGATGGGTGAGTAGGAGATGGGTGTACTACTGCCCATGGGGAGGTCTGTGGTTTAATTCAGGTGCTAACACAATCCAGATTCTAAAGGCTAACTCAGCCAAAGGGAGGATATGGAATTGTATAAGTCTTCTGCTCTGGGTCTAGAAGTACTATCTCCCAAATCTAAAATGATCTTGTATAACATTGGCTAATCCAAAGGGATACCTCATAGCACTCCCTAGCTGAGTACAGGCCATGTGTGCCCTAATAGACAGTAACCACACAGCACCACTGTCAGTTGGTGGGATGTCCTGGAACAGCCAAATGTCCAATGATGACTCAGAGCTTTCACTGGCGATTTCTCCAGAGGGGACCCTGCTCTATATGGACCAGGCTGCGCTAAACTGATGGTTCATCAGAATACAGCCTTTAAATGGTGATATTTTATTTGTACTGAAATGTGATTTTATTTGTATGTTAATAAATAAAGTTACCTGGGGATCAGAACTAATAGCAAGCCATAGCAGAGTTGGGCATTTGTGGCACATGCTTTTAATCCCAGCACTTGGTAGGCAGAGCTAGGTAGATCTCTGTGTGGTCAAGGACACATCCAGCATTGGAGACACATGCCTTTAATCTCAATATCATAGAAGACATGGAGGGCTGTACAGACAGGCAGTGACGAGGCGGTCATGTGGTTGGGTTTACAACCAATGAGAAGGCAGAACAGAAAGTCTATATAAAGACAAACACACAGGAAGTAGGTCTCTCTCTTGGCTGAAGAGGCTAACTGCAGCAGGAAGGGTAAGGCTCTTAGCTCTGATCTCTTGGCTTTCTTCTTTGCATTGGTTCTGTGTTTCTTATTTAATAAGACGGTTGGTTACATCTACACTTTAAGCCAAATTATTAGTTAAAAACAAAAAAGTCATAAATAAAAGTAGATAGATACATGGCTATTTTAAGTTCCACTATTTAGGGAAAATAGCTTAGAGAACACTCTTTCCACTCCCTAGAAGTGGTAGAAAATGCCCAAGCATTTTACTTGGTAAACCAGAGTTGCTTGCAGTTGCCACTGGACTTTTAGTTAACTGACCAAAGTTGTACAGAGCACAGAACAGGAGGGACGGAAGGAAGCAAAGGAGCACCCAGCTCCTGTCCTCTGGGTAGCTGAAAATGTCTTTGCGACTGATTTCCTAGCAATTATTATAAGCCAAAGTCAAATCTTATGCATAGTCTGCACCTCTTTCCAGAAAGAAAATCTAAGTGTCAAAAGGTATACTAGGGAAGGGGAGTTGGAGAGATGGCTCAGCAGTTAGGAGCACTTGCTACTTTTGCAGAGGACCTGAGAGACCATTTTCGAGGACCCATGTCAGACAGTTCACAGTGTCCTGTAACTCCAGCTCCAGGGGAATATGATGGCCTCTTCAGGCACCTGCATATATAACTAACTGGCTCCCTTTGTCCTCTCTCTCTCTCTCTCTCTCTCTCTCTCTCTCTCTCTCTCTCTCTCTCTCTCTCACTCACACACACACACACACACACACACACACACACGAATGAATGAATGAATGAATGAAAAGAAAAAAAAATCTTCTTTAAAAAAATGGTGTACTAGGGGTTAGAAGTTCATCTCAATGGTGAAACAATTTGCCTAACGTGCTCAAGGCCCTGAATTTGAGCCACAGCATGGCAAAAAAGAAGTCACTAAGAAAATCTATTTCTGCTAACCCTAGCAACTGAGGGGCTGAGGCAGGAAAATTATGAATTCTAGGCCACGGACCATTTGTCAGAGCTTCAATTATGATATGAAAACCTAGTGCAGTAGAAACTTCCTAAAATATATGAAGGTGAATCTAATGAGGTCTCCTAATAATAGGGGATACACAGTCCCAATGGGTCACCTCTTGTCACCCATTGAGGCTTCCAGTAAGTAGTGAAACTGGGTTACATTCAATTGGGCTGTTGGTCAATGGGGTCCCAAACAACCCAGGCTGTTACTAAGACAATGGGCTACTCTCTGCAAACAGACAGCAGGGCCCCATTGCAGAGGGCAATACCCACAAAACTCATTGAACATGGAGAAGTCAAGCTGGTGCCTACATGGAGCCTTCACCACTATGTTCTAGTGTCTTTGGTGCAGGAAGGCACTCTTCAGGCTACTAAAAGAGAAATGCAAACACCAACTCAGACACAAAACCTTTGATCTATAATCTGTCCTGCCTGCAGAATGTGCTGGGGAAATGGTGGCACAGAACTGTGGGAGCAGCCAAGCAATGTCTGATTTGACTTAAAGCCCACTCTAGGAGACAGAACCCATACCCGACACTGCTTTGGTAACCAAGAACCAGAGACTAGATAGCCTAGAGACCTATGGTAAAACAAAACACTTCTGGTCTTAAAAAAATATATCAGTAAATCCCTAATGATATTCTGCTATACTCATATATCAGTGCCTTATTCCATCATCATCATCAGAGAAGCTTCCTCCTGCAGCAGTGGGAACAGGTGCAGAGACCCACAGCCAGACACTATGAGGAGACAGAGTCTAAATGGGATGTCTCCATCAAATCCCTCCCCTTAGAACTCCACAGAAGAGGAGTTGGAAAGAGAGGATGGAGGACACCAGGAAAAGGCACAAGGCCCTCTGAAGGATCTAAGCAAGATGCACATGAACACATGAGACTGAAGCAGCAAGCACAGGGCTTGCATGGATCTGCACAGGTCTGCACCAGGTCCTCTGTGTATATATTATAGCTTTTAAGCTTAGTATTTTTATGGGAATCCTGAGTGTGAGAACAAGTGGGTCTCTGATTCTTGTGCCTGCTTTTTAGACTCTTTTCCTCCTGTTGATTTGCCTTATTCAACTTCTATGTGATGATTTTTGTTTTATCTGATTGTATTTTATTTTGTCATGCTTGGTTGTTATCTCTCAGAAGCCTGTTCTTTTGTAATGAGAGATATAAAGGGAGTATATCTAGGGGACGGGGAAGGGAGGTACAGAGGAACTAGGAGAGAAGAGGGAGGGGAAACTACCATCAGGATATATTGTATGAAAAAAGAACCTATTTTCAATAAAATGAAAAAATTCTCTGCTGTCTTGTGCTTTCAACATCTTTTGCTATGACATCATCTATTTAGTTCCAGCTCACCTCCTCCTTCCCACCCCTAGACCTTTCCACCCTAGACTCCTGCTTGCCTTCCCTTTACTTCCTGCATGTCTGCAGTCTCCTCGTTCTCTGCAGCTGTATTCTTCCTTCTGGTTTGTTCTTTTCACTCATCCCCTTTGAATCTTATACCAAATTGCCAGAAATAATCCTGATGGCCCTTTGTAAAGAGAATGGTGCGGGGCCTTGCAGATGTGTGGAGAATTCCAAGTATGCCTGTCCTGACACAGGGTTACTGAATTCTAGACTAGAGCTGGCTGGACTAACCAATAGGCAGAAATAGTCACTATGCAACCCACATATTAAAAAAAAAAGCAAACAAATTAGACAAAAGCCACCAAAGGAAGAGAAGGGAAGGAATGAAAAGGAACAAAGGGAGAAGAAAAGACCCAACTTCTGAGTGATCGCAGTGGATTTGGGTCAAAGCTCAAAATACTAAAACTGTTTCTAATGTTCCACTAAGTGGCAGCCCCTTGGTGCTCCTGACAAATGATTTAGAGCAAAGTGCTTTGCTCCTGAGGGGGTCTACAGATTGCCATACATGATGGTTCAATCCAGAGAGCTGGGGATTACGCAGTCAGGAAGACAGTGATGCAAAGGTCAGTCGGGCAGTAAAGAAGTCATTCATCAGCCTGACATGTGAGCATGACACTCCCCAACACACACACACATACACACACACACACACACAGAGAGACAGACACACATACACACACACAGACACACAGACAGACACATACACACAGACACACAGACAGACAGACACAGAGAGAGACAGAAGACAGACACACAGACACACACACACAGAGAGAGAGAGACATGGACACACACATACACACACACACAGATAGACTGTAGCAGGAATCTTAAAAGTTCTTATTAATAAAATCAAACCCGAGGCCAGTTATTGGGGTCAATGCTAGTAGATCAGAGAGACAGAACAAGCCACAGCTATCTCACCTTGCCAGTTCCTCAGCTGGTCTTGTCTCCTCAGACTGGAGGCCTCTGAGTCCTCATCCGGAATGGGTCTCAGCTGAATTACTGCTTAAAAGCCTGAATGCTTAACCAGCCAAAATCTTCTAGTTTCTGGTCCTCACGCCTTATCTATCTTTCTGCTTTCTACCACCACTCCTTGGGATTAAAGGCGTGTG